>NC_034590.1:153073002-153126258 GCF_900095145.1 Mus pahari
CTAGAGAATGTGGGGTGCACAGGGAGGTGTGCCCTAAAGAATGTGGGGTGCACAGGGAGGCAGCAACTCCAGGCAGCCCCTCAGCACAACACAGCAGGCAAGTCACCCCTAGGCAGAGCCTGAGAGAGAGTCCCAGGCTGTTCCCCACTATCCACTTACTCCTCTCCTCAGCCAGGCAAGAAAGGTTTGTTATGTGTATTGATTAGCCAGTCAATTCCGCCCAGGCCTGGTCCACTGTACAGCAGCGTGGCGGGATTTACAGATCAGCAGGAGAGCAGGTGGGAGGGCTCAGCAGAGAAGAAAACCGCAAGGGCGGGGGCTCTGAATGTGCCCTGTGATTCACAGGCATACCAGCCAGGACAGAGTAGGGGCTCAGTGCTTCCTGAGAGCCAAGGAAGGGGGTCCGCAGCACACATGATCTATGTGTAGTCTAAATGGATCTGAGTGTCAGAGTCCAGCTGTTTGGGCACTCAGCTGAGACAAGAATTCTCCCGGGAGTCTTTATTAAAAAAAAAAAAAAAAAAAATTCACCCGGCAGCACGGCCACAGCAGTAACATTGGATCCTTACAATAAATGGGTTTTAAATGCTTCTTATCACAGCACTGGGTCAAAGTGTGTCTCAGGAAATCAATTCTGCAAGCACTCATACCAGGAACTCATCAAGAAAGGAGGACAAGGGGTAGCTGCAGGGCCTGGCACAGCCCAGAACAATTGGGTCAAGGCAGAGCCTGCTAAGACTGGCCAGAGAGGTTGATGGCCTCCGACTGAAGCTCCCAGAGTGCAGGACAGATAGAGCGGAACCCTGAGAGCTTTGGAAGAGATGGGGAGGTAACCCCTTTTAGGAAGCCCACGCTGGCCCTGGCCAGTCAGTCCACAGCAGGAAGCCTCTCTCCTGTTTAAATGACCAACTGGAACAGTTTACAAATCCAGAAGAGGCAATATGAAGGCCAGGAGGAACGGCAAGAGTTGGTCAGTCTCAAAAAAGTAGATGAAGATTGATGACATAAAAGGAATCAGTGGGAAGATTTCAGGGTTCGACTGCTTCTGCCGTGCACCAGCCAAGGGCCGAGAACCCAAGAGGGCTTTGTGGGATGGACGTTGTC
Organism: Mus pahari; assembly: GCF_900095145.1. Taxonomy (NCBI): domain Eukaryota; kingdom Metazoa; phylum Chordata; class Mammalia; order Rodentia; family Muridae; genus Mus; species Mus pahari. The sequence continues at coordinate 153,074,107 of NC_034590.1, forward strand.
TGTCATGCAGGGCCTGGTGCGATCCTGTGAGTGCACGGTTTAATCTTTAAACCTCTTCCATTTGTCTGTATTCAGGAAGCGGGGCTTTTGTCCCTCCTTTCTCCCACACCACATCACAGTTGTTCCCTGAGTGGCCACTGGGGTGCGCCAGAAGCCTTCCCTGTATTTGCTATACAGCTGTCTTCACTTTTTGCTACATTTGACTTGCCCTGTGACACTACTGTGGTCTCTGTCACCCCTTACATCGACCCCCCCACCACCCTCCCCAGCTAAAGTTGCTCATCTCTGCTTGCAAGTGGCCTGTTGGAAACCCTCTCAGCCCAGCCTGGGCCTTTCCCAGCCCCCCACCCTTCCGTCCTCCACAAACTCAGGTCACCCAACTGTCCATGGTGTTGTCACAGGTCCCTCAAAACAATAGAACAGCCAGACATGAATCTGAAGGATAAGAGGACCCCTGGGAGAGCAGCGCATGGTCTGGAAATTCCAACCAGAAGAGACCACATGTGTACCCGGAGAGAGAAGAGAGCACACAAACAGGACCCTCATCACGGGCTGGGAGGAGAACAGAGCCTGACCGAGGGAAGAGGTTTCTGATAAGAGGGTCAGAGGGGGCAGCAAATGCTGGAGAGCCAAGGTATGGTGGAAAACACCCACAGTGTATGTCCCTGGTGAGGCATTCAGCAAGAGCTGGCAGGGCCACATGCATTATGGGGCACTGGGCATCCTGAACCTAAAACCCTTCAGCTTTCTTATCTCTGTCTACAGACCTTTCCCCCAGTTCCCAACTGTTTAGCAAATACAAGCATACTGGGTTTAAGTATGAATACTTAATTACCACCCATCTCTCCCTAATCCGTCACAGCAGACATCACTCTTGCTCCCAAAGTATCCTGGAGTTGGAGCACTCACTGCAAAGGCTCTGTAAGCATAACTGAACGGAACCAATGAGGATACTCAGTGACCCTCCCACATCCTGGCCGGAGCAAGGAATCAGCTCGGGATGCAGCTCCGGGGACGCAGACACAGGGCAGGCAGGAGTCCCTGCGCTCCTGGAGCCCACAGTCTCTGTTCTGATCTGTCACGCAGGTCAGATGCCCCCTAAAAGTCAAAGCAGCACGGAACAAGAAGCTGGTCTCGCGGTCTTCTTGACTCTGTTCTTCCCTTCCCATATCTAGATGGAACACTGCACATCTAGCAAGGGATCTGGGCAGCCACGGAGGAAGGTAAAAGTCTATCCTGGGAACCCCCCAGAGAAGGAAATCTGTTCTAAGAAATATGGTATGGGTTCTATAGGGAGAGATTCCCCAGGTTATCCTGTATCCCACCCCCAAGGTCCTAGGACTCTGAGGAGGCAGCTTTCCACCCCCCCCCCCAGTCATCCCCCATAGATATGGGAGCCCTTCTGCCCATCCCTGACTTAGGCACTGCCCCCAAGTGCCTGTTACAGCCATATTCCACACTCTGACAAGCAGGGGAGCAAAGGTCGGGACCCCATGTTCTTACTGCAAATCCCCATTAGCTCCAACCTCTAACTGGTCTCAGCAGGCACTCCGTCTCTGGGGGGATTAGTGGGGCCCAGTTGGGGCAAGGCGTTGGGCACCAGCCAAGGCCACACTGAGCTCTGGGCTCTGACATGGATCTGCTGCCCCACTGCAAAGCTCTTTATTTTGTGGCTCTTCAAGCCGCAGGGGGGCTTCAGCACAGTACAGCGTTCCAGCGTACTTTATCCGTGGCTTTCTGGTCATCAGACTGTAGACCTGGGCCCAGAGTACAGCAAGCCAGCCCTGCACGCACTGAGCTCCTTGTGCAAGTATTTGATCCCTGGAGTGTGTAGTGGGGGTTGATTAGCCTCTTCTTCAGAAAGCACAAGTGGCGGTTATGGTCGGAGCAGAGGCATGGGAGCCCTCAGCCAACACTGCTATTAGATCATTGTCTTTGGGGCTCTGTGAGAACATGGAGCCTGGGGTTTGGGAATCCTACTAGTTTGGGTTGGTCTCCAGTCAAGACCCACAGGAAGTTCCCCCGTGTCTATGAGTGTGTGCCACTCACTCAGCCTGCCACAGGTGGCTACTGTCCTGAATATGACATCATCTCACGCTGTTAGTTGGAAGGGATCAACTACCTGGAACCCAGAGGAATGGCTATGCAGGCCACCCCTGGTACCTGCGCCAGTACCTTTATGTTACTGGACAGGTAGATTTTTGCCTTTAGCAAGATCTATAACTAACTAGAGCATATTAAAGGTAGAGGGCTACATCCGGCAGCGAAGTAAAAATGCTTTGATGTCCCCACCTAGGGCTGAAGCAGCAGCTACTGTGCCCAGACATCACTTCAAAGCAGCAGGGTTCCAACACCTATGCTTTAGTGAGGGAGAAAGAAAAACAGCTCCTGACTTCTCCCGAGGCACAGGCTGCATGCAGGAATAGGGGGGATCCGCAGAGGTGGGGTTAACCAACTACTTCACTTACTCTGTGGGCCTTTTCTGCAATGCAGCTGGGGTTGGGGGCAGGGGAGACACAGTCCAGCTCCATTTAGCACAAGCCCACATTTGGGTGTCTGGAGGTGCAGGCTACACACTCACTACTTGCCACGGAACTTGTTCTTACAGTGGGAGGGAGCCCCAGCCTGTAGAACAATGCCTGTAGTCATGGGGATTCCAAACACCGAGCTCCTGGGGCAGTCTGGACATCACCACCATAGAGTGGCTGCTTTGAGCCTTTCTTCTTATCCCCTCCTGTTTTCTGAGGGCCCAAGGGGCCTAGACACTGCCATCAGCAGAAACCTCCCTGCCTGCCCACCTGGGGCCACCAGCTCTCCTGGCTTGTGACACCGTAAACCATCCTGTGATACTGACTCGACACTGGGTTGTTTGCTGGGCAGCTGTGAACATCAACTTCCACAAAAGAAACACCCCAAAAGAGATTTCCCCCCACAAAGCAGCCTTCTCTCATAAGCTAACCGGCTCAGGCAAGGCAAGGTGGCTCTGAGGTTGGAGTCCCACTCAAATGAAGGATACCCGTTCCATCTTACAATTCTGTGGACAGTCAGAAAGTGGCAAGCTTGGGTCCCAACCATATGGTGAGAACACAGTTCCAGATGTTGAAGGTGGTTGATAAGGTGGCAGATAGGGGAAAGGCTGAACTGGGAAGTGGGCACCGTGGTCAGCAGCACTGGACTCTGGGGGTGCACTTCCCGGGGTTTCTGCTATCAAACTCCGTAGTTGGGTGCCACAGCTCCTGGGCTGGGCTCCAGAGACGTGACCTCCCAGTCACACGGGAGGACAGGAATGTGGCACTGGAGCACATGGACCTCAGAAAGTCAGCCCAAGGGAAGGGAGGGCGGGACTGAGGATGGGCCCCTCTGGCAGAAGTCTGGTTGCCTTTCTTACCGTGTTTCAGGGAGGAATGAAGATGGTGCCCAGGTTGTGTTGTAAAGTAAGAGGAAATCGGAGGAAAGGCTTTAAAAGGAAGACAGGGTAGACTCTCAGATAAGGGAATTCAGGCCAGGCACGGAGGCTCACACCTTTGACTCCAGCACTTGGGAAGCAGGTACAGCTATGTAAGTCTGAGGCTAGCCTGGACAATATAGCCAGATCCAGGGCAAGGCTACATAGTAAGACCCTGTCTCCAAAAGGGGTGGGGGCACCTGCTCTGCATGGGCCCTGGGTTTGTTATAGTGGGTCCCCCGAGTGAGGCCAAGCATTGGCTGATTCTGAGCCTAAGCTAGGAGTCTGTCCTTCCATTCATCTGTCTGTCGCCCCACCCACCCCCACCATGCAGTCTCCACAAAGAGAAGGCTGTAATGAGGAAGAGCAAGGCTTTCTCTCACCTGTATCCTCAGAGGAGGCTGAGGACACAGGTCACCTCTCCAAGGCCAAGTCACAGATAAGCCAGCCAAGGGACGACACCTTTCTTTGTTGTCTTTAACACTGATTTGTTGTTGTTGTTGTTGTTGTTTGTTTTTTGGTGTTTTGTTTCATTGTTTTGTTTAACATTGTTAAACAACAAGAGCTGTTCCCTTTGTCATGTGGTCTAGGGACTCCTGGTTTCTTGCCCTGGCTCCCTATAGCTACAGTGGCAAGCTGGAGACAGGTTCCCCTCAGTCCAAACACCAAGAGCTGGGGCAGAGAGCAACAAAGCTGGTCTTCAATACTGTAAGAAACACAAGCCATGAGACTCCCAGAGAGTTAAAGAAATCAGTCAGTTTGACGAATCGATCTTTGGACAAATCGGCCAATCCATGAATTGCCTTCGGCAAATTGGCTTTTAGCAAAATGACATTTGGTAGATTGTTCTGTTTCTGACACAGCGATGCTTTTACGGAGCAATTATGCGCACACTCCCAGCCTGGCACCAGGGCACAGAAACCGTTCTGCAGATGGTCGACCCACCCACCTCACACACTGCTCTGTGCTTAGATGAGCTGAGCCAACACGGGGGTTAGAGCACTGAAGAAGACACACACTGCCCCGCCTGCACACCCTCCCTGTGGCCTCTTCCTTCACTCAGCCCATTTTGACAGAGAGAGCAGATTGTTTGGACAGCACCGAGGCAGAGAGGCAGGGGTTAATACAGTTTTTGAGGAAAGAAAGCCAAGCAAGGGAGCAACAGGGCCCAGAAAGGAGAGGAGGCTCTGCACCAGGCAGGTGGCCAAGCCGCAGCAGCTGACAGGTCTGCGCTTCTTCAGCAAGAAGTTGGGACTCTGGCCAGTGTAGCAGGGCAGCCAATGCCAGGACAGATGTCGTGGAAGAAAGGCCAGTGAGCATCAAATTTCTCTCATCCTGCTTACCCTCAGTATTATCACTAAAGGCCATGTCCCACTGTTCCTTGCTCCTGGTCTCAGTCCCTAACAGAACACTGACATCAGGAACATTGCAGGCAGAAAGTGGGATCTGCAATTGTAACCCTGGTCCCCTCAGCATGACACAGAAGGGAACCCTTGGAGAAGGAAAACACCTAGCCATGTCCAGCTGGCACACACCCAGCCTGCTACAGGGGTTATCTGCCCTCCAAAACGCAGAGAAACCAGGAGAGCGACAAAGGGCTGGGCAGGGAGCTGTCCCTGGTCCTGAACCCCGAGTCCCCTCTGCTCACACACCTTGGACCTCAGCCACTCTCAACCTTCCTCATCCAGTCCAGACCCAGTGTAATCAGCGCCTTTTCTTTCCCCAGACTCAGAGAGATTCCAGCTTGTAACACGTACTAGGCGCCTGAGACGTGCACGGTGACCCTGATTCTCAGGGCAGACGTGTGCGGATCACAGTCCGCATCATCACCTTTCTTCTAGGTGGGGGTGCGACTCTGATCTGGGCCCCCTCCATTGAGGCTAGATCGTCCCTCTTGTCCGTCCAGATGCAGCCAGTGGAAGCAGGTGGTGAGATGGTGTCCTTGTCCGTGGTCACGGCTGTCCCCATTGTTGTCAGTGCCGCTGGTGATAACTGTTTTTCCTATGGCATCGATTGTGTGTCTGGAACTGTGTTGCACGGTTCATATGTTTTATAGACACACCCTCTTTAGTTCTTGGAACTTCTTATAAAAGCATCCCCCTCATGGCTCTGCAGGATTTGAGAGTGGGTGAGAGTGTGGGGAGACAGGCTGTGGGAAACTTGGCATTCCCTCGCACTGGGGTTGGTCCTAAGATCTAATGCAGGCTGTACTTTAGTTTGCTTTTTTGGTTTGGGAATCCAATCTGTAAGCACATAAAGCAAGAGTTTTGATACGGAGGTAATCTCTAACAGTGATGTTTTGAATTACTTTTACTATTTTTGTTTTCTCTTTGGTTTTTGTTCAGAGACGGGGTCTCTCTCTGCCCTAAGCTGGCCCCAAACTCATATTCTTCAGCTTTGATTTCCTGGGTGCTAGAAACACAGACATGTCTTACGATGACGGCTTAAAATATTTTTAAGGAATAGTACACGTAGTTCAGGTTGGTCTTGAACATCTGACCCTCCCGACTGCTAAGATCACAGGCTCGGACCGCCAGCCTAGTTTATGCAGTGCTGTTGATCAACCCAGGGCATTGTGAGTGCTAAGTGAGCACTCTACCAACTGAACTATGCCCCCAGCACTTTAAAGTTTATTTACTTTATTATTTAGGTTTTTGAGGCAGGTCTCTCTATGTAGTCCTGGCTGTCCTGAAGCTCGCTGTGAAAATCAGGAGGACCTCAAACTCACAGGTCCTTCTGCTCTGCCTCCCGAGTACTGAGACTAAAGGCATGCTCCACCACTCCAGGCTTTAAAGTTTATTTTTTAAAAGAGCATTGGCACCATATCTATTTTCCAGATACTGTAATAGAGGCATGGTAACCTTTCCACAGAGCCTACAAGCTAACCTGCTCGGTTGCACTGGCTCAGCACACTAGAATCATCAAAGACAGGAGGATGGGGAAGGGGAAGCTTCCAGAAACACACACACACACATACGTCAGTGGTGACAGATGAACTTGGAGGCAGGAGGTGAAACCCAAGGTTGTCACTAACGTTGACACTAAGCCATCAGCACAAGGTCACATTCTACTCAAGACCCTCTGTTTCATAACCCGGGTAATTATGTAATACACCTTAGACATATTCTTATCAAAATGGCATGAGAATCACTGAGCAGCTGTGCCAACCGAGAACAGAGTGTTAGTCACTCTCTAGAATGAGCATCGTCTAGGGACTCCTTGCCGCCCCAGATCTGTCACTCCTTCTTAAACCCCTGTGGGTTTTAAAGACTAAAAGGTGAGCTGTGGCAAGGGTTCCTGGGGAAAAGGGCTTCAGCTGGCAGCTTGTTTCAGAGACACTACCACACTTAAGCCCGTGTTACACTGATTCTGAGCCTCAACTCGTTGTGATAGGAAAGGGTCCAGGGTGAGGCATGGCTCTCAGTCACTGCTTTCTCAGAGGCTCTGGCAAGACCACTTGAGGTCTCTCCTCAAGACCACTACTTCAGAGGCCCTGGCAGAATAAATGACATCAAGGCTCCTGTGTCCAGTCCCCATTAGTTGAGAAAATGATGGTTATCTCTGGGAAAGCTTGTCAGCGTGAACCCTTAACCTTCTAGAGACGGTGAGTTTTGATTGACAACCCAGTTAGATTAAGAAGCAGACGAGGCCAGGTATAGTATTTTACCCCATCCACATGCTGAACCATGGGATAGCCAAGAAGCCAAAGTAAAGTTTGGCACAGGACCAGTAAGTGAACCCCAAACTGAACCCAGAGTCCCCAGGCCAGAAGCCCCCAGTTATCGGATGGAACAGCAGGAAGGGATGGCTGTAGCCGCGGGGAACGGCATGCATCCATGCATAGCAGGTACAGATGTTGCCCTGTGTGAGAAGCCAAAGAAACACAAAGAGACAGAGGGAGATAGGGACAGAGCTGGGGAGAATGCTAGAGTAGGGATCTGAATGCTCCCTAGGGCTGTGTCAGAGGCTCTGCAGCTAGCTGACGTTCTGCTGAGAAGCTGAGTCTCTGACGGGTGGGTGGAGGGTGTCCTTGAAAGACACACTGGGATCCCGACTCTCCCTCTCATTGTTTCCTGGCCTCCATGAGACAAGCAGTTCTGCTCCACAATGCCACCCCTGCCACAGGCACAGAGCCACGGGGTCATGTGACCACCGACTGAAACCAAGAACCCAAACAAACGCTTTTTAATTTCTTAAGCTATTTTGTCACCGTGATGGCAAGCTGACCGACAGAAAATTGGATGGAAAAGATTGAAGAAGGAAGGGGAACTGGGAGAGAATGAATCTAGATGAGAGGTGTCTGAGAGAGGCCCCCCCAGCCCCCTCCAACCCCACCCCTGGAGTTGGAGACTAGGAGCCACAGATGTGAAAATGAAAACCACAGCGTGTGGCTGCTAAGCCCTGGCTTACTGGCTTACTCTGGGGTGGGAGGCTGCGTCCCAGACTCTTCTGGGCCTGCTGGGCTGAAGGGGATAATTTGCCCATGGCCAGAGGTGTCAGGCTCTCATGATGAGTGTGAAGCCTGTGGCTGATCTGCCTCTTCCTTGACGAATCCCAAGCAGAGGAATGAGAATTGGCCTTGAGATCCTCTCAGCATCAACTCTCCACCAGGGAAGGGTCATCCTGCCCTCATTCACTGGGATGGGATACCTCTAGAATGAGGACTGGTGGCCTGGAGGGCTGTGGGCAGTGAGGGGGATGGAGGCCGGTGATGACAGTCCATTCTCATGGCGATGGGAGGCTCTAGGGATAAAGCTCCCATTATCCTGCATACCACAAACCCAACAAGTTTATGTAAGCGCCGCTGCTGAATGGATCTCAGGCTGAATCCTGGCTCTGACCCTTGCCAGCTGAGTGGCTCTGTACCTCCCGTTCTTCTAAAATGGGAATAACAAGTAATCAGGGACCGCTAAGCATACGTGGTGAGTGTGTGTGTGGAAGCATGCTCACACAGCCCGCAAGCTCAATGGCGGGCATTGTCCTTGTTGTTGCTGATCTAGTCCAAATGCTCGTCGTGGCCAGGCCAGGGAAGGCGGTAACCCAAGTAACAGGCTGGGGAAAAACCAAAAACCATCAGCAGGTCAGAAACGGGTGTGTGCCAATCAGGGAGCAGAGCGAGGTACTGCTGCAGAGACAGGGAAGGGCAGGCTACTGTCACCAGAGCGACGTGGGAGAGGGTTCCAGATCTGTGTGAGGAGGAAGGAGACTCGCTGAGGCCCAGGAGAGCACATTCCACCAGAGAAAACAGAGGTTGAGGAGTTCAGGAAGCAGAAAGTGGGACTGAGCAAGGGAAGAGACTGCTGGAGCCTGCTACAGGGGCTAAGCCTCAGAGCTCAGGGTCTGCACTAGGTGAGCTGGAGCGCCTACCATCTGTGAGGCAGGAACTGTCTGACTCCAAACTGGCTACTGGCAGGTAGCTTCCCTTCGTCATGCTCAGTCACGCCCTGTTAACCAGGAAGTGTGTGCGTGTTTACAGTAGGGAAACTGAGGCACAGAGCTGTTGCAGGGTGGCTGATTGCAGCGGCAGCTATGCCAGCAGCCCTCACGGGGGCTGTTCACCTGGGCACCCCTGGCGCCGACTCTGACTGCAGAACTGCTCTGCCCCAGGACCAACCCCGGTGACGAGCTTCTCAGGTTGAGACTCCCTGAGAGAGGAAAGGATTCCTGTCAGGCCCAAAGACTCACTGAGGAAAGCAATTTGATGACCTTTAAGGTCATTCCCATATGTCCTGAGGACACCCACCTGTTCCACCAAAGCTGGCTGTGACTTGATGTAACTGTCATCTCCCCCATAACATAGACACATCCCTTGCAGAAAGATGAACCAGGGGCTCAGAACACTGATTATTCTTTCCTACTTCTTGTGACCTTGAAATCCCCTCAGCAATCACCCTGTGAGTCCTTCCTGCTACCTCCTCCTCTGGACAGACAAAATATCCCCTCACAAAGCCAGTAACCCTCACGGATCCTCTTTCTGTCCTGCCAACAATGCCGCAGTTCCTTGATGTTATACAGAGCTGAATGAAACCACTTCCTGGATGAGTTTTTCTCTGCACTTTTTTTTTTCCAGCTTCACGCTCACCTAACACTGTTTCTGGGTTTTTGCCTGTTCCCAGGTGAGAGCTCACAGCTCCTACATTCTGCATGACTCTAGTTTCTCTCCCCTGGCTCCCCCAGAATGTGTTGAGCCAGCCTTTGGTGTGTAATCCTTTCTATTTGTGCTCCTGGCTTTTTGGCAAAGGCACGTTAATAGTGCCTTCCCCTCCATTCACAGGAAGGGCAAAAAGAAAGAGACAAGGGTCAGAGCCGACTGCATCCAGGCAGACTTAGCTCAAGCCCAAGGCCAAGGCCCACAGCCTAACACTCCTGCATTCTCCAGGCTAGAAGAGACTTCGGGCCATGTCAGCACACCACCACACGTCAGAGGAGAGAGGGTCTATACATGGAGGGTGGTGGAAAATCGTGACTGACTACTCAGCCACTCACTGCAAGAGGACAGACCATGAGTGTGTCCTATAAGAAGTTGGGAGTAGTTGCTTTGATTTCTTACTCTTACTTAGGTCTGTGCATCACCCTGGCCACACAGAAGGAACAAGGAAGCCCAGCTATCAAATAGAGGCACGTGAGGTGCAAGGCTTTCCTCCCGCTGTTGGAGAACATTAGCATCTCTGCTTGGGTCGCTCCTGACAATGCCAAACAGCTCTCAGAGACCCAAGGCCTGGGTACTGAGATTTGTGCAGCCCTAAAGGCTTGTGCATGCCCCCCCCCCGACTCTCTGTGGTTCCAAGAGGCAGATGGATCCAGCTCTGAACCCTTGTCTCTCCAGGCTCTGAGCTCTTGTCTCTCCAGGCCCCATAGGCAAGATGCCCTACCTGGAAGAACATGTCTTCCTCTCCAAGCTATCCCTCAGAGGAGCAGCACACACTGCCCAGGCCGAAGGGCTGGTTTTGAGAGCTATGCAACTCCTAAGTCCACCTATGGGGCACTGCTCCAGTCAAACACCTGAAAGGCTCACAGCCCGGAGTGTGTGTAATCAGGTTGGGCCACAGACTGCCCACCTCCTGGTGCATTTCTGTGACAAAAGCCAGGGGGGTCTCACTGAAACAAAGGTGCATTAAGAAACCAAGGAGAGCCTGGTAGGGAGCAGATGTTCAACAAATATTTGTTGACTGAATTAGAATTATCTCGAAGGAAACCAATCCCTGGCTGATGATCCCTGTAAAAACCGTGTCAACAAGACCCCCTCCAAACTAATTACAGCAGCAGCTAACACTTGTGCCTTTGCGGTTTGCCAGGCTCGGAGCTGAGTGCTCTCCACATCCCCACACCTCCACTCCCCACAGCCAAACCACTGTTCGCTCCATCTCACTCATCTCATGGAGTGAGCGAGGCTCAGAGGGGTCTAGCGACCTGCTTGTTGCCACACAGCAGGAGAATCCAGTTTACCACATGAACCAGGTCTATCCCAGTCCCGTCTTCCACCAGCGTTAAGAGATCCTCCTGGGATTTCCGGAAGAAGTGTCAGAGAGAGGATCCGGAATGAAAAGAAGAACCGGGGGATCAGGGAGAGCAAGCCGTGTGGTGTGCACACTCGGGGGGATCGGGGGGAGCAAGCCGTGTGGTGTGCACACTCGGGGGGATCGGGGAGAGCAAGCCGTGTGGTGTGCACACTCGGGGGGATGGGGAGAGCAAGCCGTGTGGTGTGCACACTCAGGGGATCGGGGAGAGCAAGCCGTGTGGTGTGCATACTCAGGGGATTGGGGAGAGCAATCCGTGTGGTGTGCAAACTCGGGGGGATCAGGGGGAGCAAGCCGTGTGGTGTGCACACTTGGGGGAATGGAGGAGAGCAAGCCATGTGGTGTGCACACTCAGCGAGCAAGCCGTGTGGTGTGCACACTCGGGAGGATTGGGGAGAGCAAGCCGTGTAGTGTGCACACTCGGGGGATCGGGGAGAGCAAGCCGTGTGGTGTGCACACTCGGGGGGATCAGGGAGAGCAAGCCGTGTAGTGTGCACACTCGGGGGGATCAGGGAGAGCAAGCCGTATGGTGTGCACAGTCGGGGGGATCGGGGAGAGCAAGCCATGTGGTGTGCACAGTCGGGGGGATCGGGGAGAGCAAGCCGTGTGGTGTGCACAGTCGGGGGGATCGGGGAGAGCAAGCCGTGTGGTGTGCACACTCATGGGGATCGGGGAGAGCAAGCCATGTGGTGTGCACACTCAGCGAGCAAGCCATGTGGTGTGCACACGCAGCTGGGCCAGTGCCCCGGGTGGGACCCCCGCGAAGGCAATGAAATATGACGGGAGAAAGACCACCATGGGATGAGGGGTGTCAGGTGTCTCCAATTCCATCCTCTTCCTTTTCCTTCCTCTGAGAACTGTGGTTTTGTTTGGCAACGTGCCGGGAAAACAGCACTTCCCGCTCCCACTGTGCCTAGCAAATGATATGGAGTGGAAAAGTTTCCAGAAAAAAAAAAAACCAATCTCTGTAAAGAGACTGATTCCACTGGGAGAGGAGAGCCCTCTCTCTGGTTTCTTTTCCTTCCGTTCATGCCTGGCACCCTCGAGACATGGCTGGAGCTCCAGCAGCCATTGTGACTCACGGAAGATAAAAGGTCGCAAGATAAAACTGAAAAAGCAAAAGGCAGAGGATGCTGGCCCCTGAGCTACCAGACTTCTGTATGAGAAGCAAACTCCCTTATCTTAATGAAGTCAGCTTTTCAAAACAGTCTTGTTGCGTTGTTGTTCTGTAGGAGTCAAATACAAACCCAGTCAGTCTAGGACCAAGCTTTAAGAAACACAGTAGGTACCCAGCATGCAGCAAAACACGGAGGGAGGCACCCAGCATGCAGCAGTACACGGAGGGAGGCAGGCAGAGGTGGGCCTGCAGCTTCGACCTCTGTGGGCTGTGGCAGAGAGGCAAAGCCAGGGAGCAAGGGACAGCTCTCTCACACAGGCTGGGCGGCAGGAGAGGGGAGGTCAGAACATGTTAAAATGGAGCAAACCTGGAGAAGACAGTGGTCACACAGTGGGGATTTACAGAGGTGACAAGAGCCACCAGGCACAGGTAGTTTATGCCAACTGTCCTTCCCTCACGGGAAGTCTGCAGGGCCCAGAAGGCATCTGTCATCTATCCAGTGGAATGCACGGACCCCAAAAGCATGCTGCCCTGTGAGGGGATTCAAGTATCAAGTTCTAGGAGAACAGCTGAGGCCGGCACCTCCAGGGCCACTCCCAGGACGGATGGGGCTTGTGAGAAAGGTAGCCTTCCTCTGTGTGCAAAATCCACATCTCTGATGAATGCAGTGTCCCCGAGAGGGGACATTTTGGATGATTTATTGCCTATGAAGCAGTACATGGGACCCTGCATTGCTACATGCCCCTGCAGCATGCCTGCACAGACATGGCTCCCATAGCCTTATGCTCCTGAGATCATCACAGTCTGATGAAGTGATGACTTGAGGCCCTGTGCTGCGGCTAACACGGGGAATTGTATCCTATCAGTATAGAGTTTGGTCTCCTGGCTCACCAGGTCATTAACCGAGAAGCCACCACTGTGGACCGATGGTTGTAGCACCTGTGCCAGAGATTCCCAAGCTCCACACCCAGGAAAGACCCACAGACATGAGTATGCGTGAGACATGAGTATGTTGGATTTTATTAGAATTAATTAAACCACATTGTGTCATTCTACTGCTTATTTCTTTTCCTTAGACAGAAGGAAAAGCTTTTCATTTGATGGAATTATTTTAAATAAATAAATGCAAATGAACACAATCTTCTTAAATAAGTTGTTCCGATGATAACTTCCCACCCCCACCCCTGGGCTCTCGCTATAAGAGAAACGGGAGAGAGGACAAAGCTCACTTGGTCGAGTGCTCGCCTAGCGTGTAGGAGGCTTGGGCCAAATCTCAGCACCCCATAAACCAGGCATGGTCGCACAATCTCCAATCCTGGCAATCGGGAGGAAGAGGCAAGGGACCAGAAGTTCAAGGTTATCCTCAGCTAATGAGCCAGCCTGTGCTACAAAAGCTGCCCGAGAGAGACAGAGAGAAGAGAGAAGGCTAGCTCAGTGCACCCTTGCTTTGCGGCCATGGGTCTTTGTGTGGTCTATGCCCGGTGCAACCTCACATCTTCAGATACCAACCCTGAGATGGTGTGTCCTAAGTGAAGGGGAGAGGGACCTACTCAGGAAGTGTCCTGAGTCCTACCCACCCCAGACAGCCCTGCTGCTTCATTCCAGGTTCGGTGGTCAGTAAAACACACATTCAGTACATGAATACATCACACACACACACACACACACACACATGTACTCTCACACAGGCATCCTCCATACATGCATCCATGCACACACACACACACACACACACACACACACGTACTCTCACACATGCATACATACATGCATCCATGCACACACACACATACACGCACACACACACACTCACAATGCATCCATACATGCATCCATGCACACACACACTCACACATGCATCCATACATGCATCCACGCACACACACACACATGCATCCATGTACACACACGCACATGCACATGCACTCACTCACATGTACGCTCACACACACCACCTGGGGTGCCAGCCCCACTCTGTTCTCTCAGACTTGCTGGGCCCACTCTGATGTCAGACTCCTTTAGAATCTCAGCCCAGAAGATAAGCAAACTGACTGTGGATCAAGAACCCAGCCAGCATCCTTCTCTTGCCCTTCCCTTTCCAAACAAAAATTAAGATACCACATTTTTCCCTTGAGTCACAGAAACGCTGAGAAAAGAAAGCCCCGTCCTTCCCATGTCTAAGCTCACCTCGTCCAGCCCAGTCTGACCACTTATTTTCCACAGCTCTGATTGAAGCTGGGATCCCGCTGACATTTACAGTCCCTCATCATCAGCTTGAAGCTTCCAGCGGCCACGCTGAAAAGGCTTTGAGAGAGGAGAGCAGGAGGGCCAGGAGAGTCCACGCTCACACCCCTACCACCACCGCCTCTAGAGATGCCGCACTGAGCACATACATCCTCATCCAGAGGATGAACACCCGTCTCCCAGGAGCCCCGGGCCTCAGATGCGAACTGTGTCTTAAGACCACAGCTGAACCAGGCACGTGGAGCGGGTTCAGAACAACGCAGATGTGAACAGAGCCAGAGAAGCAGAAGAATTCCATCCCATTTGCTTTTGTACTGAACACTGCCAATCAGCCCTTTTATCTTCCTTTTGGATAAACTCAAACCACACAATCATTCATCAGCTGAACTTGCAGCCTTCTTGCTCCTCACTGGGACCGGCCCCACCCAGAGCACCTGCTCATTTGTTCCCCAGGATGCTATGGGTAGGGGACACTCAGCAAGATGCAGCCAATACTCCATCCCTGTGGAGCTGCAGAGGAATCCCCGAAAAGCCCAGTCCAGCCTTGCCCCACAGGACCAGTATACTTCACACCCACCCAGGCATCAAAGGCCATGACCATCATGACCACGGCCCCTCCTTCCTGCCCCTGCATCGCTGGGCCTGAGGAAGAGCATCCCCTAGATACTGTGCTGTTTCCATTGAAATTCCTGGTGGTGTTTCATGTCTGCCCAACTAGGTCAGAGGTCATGGGAATACATCTGGCGCATTTTGAAACTCTAGTTGCAAAGGTCTTGGTCACCACTAAATAATTCACTGTTGAGTCACACGGGCAATGGTTATCTCAGCGAAAGCCCCACCAGGTCAACAAACAGCAGGGTCAGTTCATTAAGACAGGGGCAGTTAGAGGCAAGAAAGAATTGTCCTTGGAAAGGGACTTTGCTGTCAGGAGCTCAGAAAGGTCACCCACTATTTGGATTTCTTTTCTCTTTGCTTGTCAAAATAGCTTGCATTCCTTAAACAGCTATGAGTACAGAAACAAAGGACCTGAAAACAAAACAACACAACACACAGCACATCCTGTCCATCTTCAGGGGACCCCATCCAGGAAGTCTGCTGGACCTACCCAACCCTGGCCACTCACAGACTTGTTGATGCCTGTTCTATAGTCCACAGGACTCCTGGGTTGCCAGGACACGCTGCAGGGCAACCGCAGCTATGGGGTCTTTGCCTTCTCATTTATTCCCTATTATATTGAGAGGGAAATCTGGATTGCTCAATGCACTGCCTGCTACATCCACACACAGAGCCGGCTGACCTGGTCGGTCGGAGTTATCGCTATATTACCATTTCAAGCACCTCGGGCAGTTTTCAGTCCCATCTGCAAATTCTCATGACTCAGTCAGCAGCCAATGTGGAATCCTGCAGCTGGATCACCACAGCTGGAGCAGCCAGCCTTGGGTTTGGTTCCACAAAATAGGTAGCAGCCAGAGTGTATGTGGGGTACACAAAGGCTCAGTCTGGTACACAGTGGGGGTTCTGACCCAATCCTGGGGGCACAGACAGAGCAGATCCCAATGGCCATGTGTTCTGGAACTCTCTACATGTGCCACATCATGTCTCTCCTTCATAAAAGCCCTGGGGAGAACGGAGGAGGAACCTAAGGCTAAAAGGCCACCATCACTGGAGACCATGTGAACAGGACAAGTCACCACCACCTGCCTCTGTGGTTACGAAAGGCAGAGAAAAATCTGCAGCCAGTCTGGAGAGACCAGGAGACTAGGAGAAGTCAAAGACAGTACTGGGGGTCATAGCCTGAGGAAGGCAGACAGCTACACTGAAGCCACCTGACCTGGGACAGTGGTGACAACCTGCTACCCACGTGATATATACAGAGAACAAGCAGGAACACACTAGGCACCCTAGCCAAGGAACCTTCGGGGGCCAGTTAGAGCCAACGACAACAGCTATGTCCACAGAATACTTTTTAAAGCCAAGGCTGTGAGGGGAGGGGAGAGGTGAGGGAGTGGCCCCCAGGATGCCACAGCACACTCTGAACACCCATGACAGATGGGGCTTCCAGCGCAGAGAGCAGCAGGACCCTGAGATCCCAGTGTTGTGAGCGAGGATGTCAGGGGAGTAGAATGGAACATCCAAGGGGTAACAGACACTGGAGCCTGCCTGGGGTGACTTTAGTAGGATATCCCCTTGTTTGCTGAGCAGAAGTTGCGAGGTGCTAGCTCCCCAGCTTAGGGTCTCCAAGACCAAGCTGACCTGTGCAAAGTGCTGCACTCCCAACTGGCTCTCTGTAGCCCTTGGCCACCATTAGATGTCATGACTAGTGGGATCACAGACTGGGAGGCTGGGTGGGCACCTTGTCCTGGCGAGGGTTGAGTACAGGAGACACTGCAGCTTCTCCTCAGGCCTTGGGACTGGGAGCCCGAGGCCAGAGGAAGAGCCAGGACTGTGCCGTGGTCACACTCATTTCCCGGAGGAAAAGATGCAGGGGAGAGCAGGGGCAGTGCTTTGATCGACGGGTTGGGACATCAGGAAGGTTCCAAGGCCTGTGGAGTGGTGGAGCTTCACGTACCGCCACGTCCCTGCATCCTGCTGGGCCCATTAGGACAGCATGGCTGAGAACAGCTGGACTCGGCTAGCTATTGCCTCCTAAGAATTTACAAAAGCTAGCTTACAAAACAGAAACTTTGGTCTATGGAGTGGAGGCCAGGAGATGTTACTAGAGATGTCCTATGTCTAGCAGGATATCTGTCTGTCCGTCCATCCATCTATCCATCCATCCATCCATCCATCCGTCCATCTGTCTGTCTTAGGCTGCTGCCGCCTCTCTGTTCCCATCCCTGTCTGTGGTCCATGCCTAGCCTGCTTTTTCTTTATGCACACATGTGTGACAAGCACAGGAAGAGGAGGAACTCTCATGGTTATGCAAGGGTAACTCCCTAAGGAGAGGGGCACTCAGGCAACTCTTGCCTAGGGGAAGCAGGAGACACAGCAGGGCTCTGCAGTGCCTGCCGGCTGAGGAGTAGAATTCATACATGAAAATCAGGAGAAGCCAGCCCCGGGCAGGCGCCACAGCCGTGGCTCTGACAGACTGACAGCTAATTAGAAAGCTCTGCTTGAACCTCACATTGAAAGCCATTTAATAATTAAATGTCTTATCTGTATTTAAAACCCTGTGACAATGTATACTTAGAGTGTGGCCGGAGAACCAATTTTCTCACTTCCATCCCCCTAAAAGACACAATATTTGAATCCCGGCATCTCCCTACACTGACAGTAAGGGACATACATTGTGCTGTGCGATTTGAACTGGGAAGTGTGTTCCAGCATCAGGGGACTCTTCCTAGCCCCTGGGCTGAAGCGGTACAGAGACTCCCCCAACTCAAGTCACTGGGCTGGGGTCTAGCAACCAGGGAGTCAGTGGAACCCCAGCCAGGAAGTGGGGTGCAGGGGACAGTTCTCCCGGGTATAGCTGATAAGTGTGTTGTCTGTAGAGTAGTAAATGATATGTTCATTCAGTCATGAATAACAACAATAACAATAATAAAACTAATAACAATAAAACAACACAAACAGTAATAAAAACTAACCTGCTTTTCACAACTACTGTGTGCTGGTAATTTTAGAGAATGTCAGCTGTTAAAATAGTGGACCTACTAAGGAGGCTCTGGCCACCACCTCACCTCCATGCATTGCCTCCAAGGCCTCGGGTAATCCTCCACCCCCACCCCACTCCCACCCCACCCCCACCCCCACCCCCACCCCCACCCTGTGCATGTGGCCTGGAAGACCTGAGACTCTATGGCCTGCTAGAGAGGAAAGCCCAATTGAGCAAGGACTGGAGTAGGCTTATGGTAAGTGAATGGGTAGGTGCGGTCAGTTAGTGCCAGGCACACAGTGTGTCTACCAGTGGGAGCAGGACACAGTGAGAGAAGGGAGCTTTGGGTGCCCCCAGGGGGCTGTGCGTGCTTCCACTGGCTACTGTGTCCTCAACAGTGAGGCAGGGCTCCAGGGAGGGCCTGGCTGGGAAATGCCCGTTAGAATCAGCTTCTCTTCTGGTACCACGTAGGGTGTTGCTCTCCTTAGAGCCCAAGCCACTTCCTGGGCAGCCAAAGGCTGCTTCCATCTCCCTTCCTAGATGGAAGGCTCCTCATTTCTCTTGCTACCTCAGAAATGAAAAACATATTCAAGGAAATAAGGCCCAGAAGGGAATTTAACTATGGCCTGGTTCACCTTTCTCTTTTGGAAAATGCGCAGAAACCAGAGTGGTGAAGTGACGTTCCTGGTCTCGTGGAGCTCACGAGGCAGTATTCTTTCCATGTCCCAGCAGCCATGTCTCCAGAGAGAGGCATCACAGATGGGAAGTTGGGGGTTCAGCTCCTACCCCTCCCTTGGGAGCCACCACACTCCCGTTCTCAGATTCTAACAGTAAAAGAACTGATGTCTGGGCTGACAGTGAACAGTGATGTCATTGTCTCAGTGCCAGGAAGCACCAGCCTTGGGATGGGCTGAGTTTGCATTTCTGGGGTGCTGAGTCACAGTTAGTGGCTCTCTCCCTGGCTGATCACAGTGGGAGGTAGCCCAGTCAGGATTTAGTTAAGAGGACATCAGGGCTGGGAACACACTGCTGCAAGAGAGTCAGATAACATCCTGTGCTGAAGCTCCTCCCCTCTGCCCAACCACTGTCACTCAAAGGGAGAGAACCAGCAGGCCAGTATCAGCATTTACTGGACAGCAGAACTGGGGGCCCTGGGCCTGCAGTACAAGAATTCCAGGGGACACAGTACACAGGAAAGTTCTAGGGCACTGTGGAGACAGCCAAAGGGTGACCAAGGAGGCAGGACAATCCAGATCAATGAGCTGTATATTGTCACTGACACACATGCTTGAATGTACATACTCATACACACATTCAAATAAATGTGCTCCCTGATACATGTGTGTCAATGTACATACTTACACAGATGTGAGTGGAAATGTTTGCATACAGGTGAATACACTCACTCACACATAGATGTGAGTGTACATGTTCACTCAAAGACCCATATGAATGCAAAGGCTAATTCATACACCTGCGGGAATATACACGGTCACTTACACACAGTTGATTATGTGTGCTCATATATACATGTAAAGATACATGTTCTGACATACATATGCAAATGTACACATTCACACATACATAAGAATGTGTATTCTCACTCAAAGCCCTCAAGGGTCCTCCGGGACCCTTAAGTTATGGGTTCAAACCCCACCACCTTCTGGCTGTCACCAGCAGGGGGCCACTTCAGCTCACTTCTCCCCAACCCACACTTGATCCGCTTTGCTTCACCTGCGTAGCTGCTCTGATGCCTTCTCAGGTCCTACCCATTGTCACAGACCATCTAGAGACCATCTTTGCACGAACGCTGCCTCCAGAGCCCAGAGCCATGGGATGTCTCAACTGTTAGCCAAGCACACGGAGGCATCTCATCTAGACATCTGGTCATGTTCAAGCTCTTGCCTGTGGAGAAACGGTGCCTGTCACTCATAAAGAGGGCTCAGAACTGAGATGAAACAGACCCCAGGGCTCTCTCTGCAAAGCCAGTGTTGGGTCAGACTCAGCTGTTCACAGGCTGTGGCGTGAGGAGAGCGGGCGTGTAAATCACCCGTCTACAGAGAAAACACTGCTGAGCGCTCGCTCACTCGCTCACTCCCACACAATTTCCCGGCGGAGGCAGAAGAGACAAGATCGAACAGGGGTCAGAATCTTTCAGTTGACTGCCCAATCAGAGGCAGATAAATCACAGGACATGGAGCATCTGCGGAGGGGCCTTGCATGAGGAGCTCTGGGTGAACCAGACAAAGACACAGGAACCACAATTCCCACAGGCCTTTTGGAAGCTCTGCTCTCTCTCTCTCTCTCTCTCTCTCTCTCTCTCTCTCTCTCTCTCTCTCTCTCTCTCTCTCTCTCTCTCACCCAGCAAGCTGGCCAGAGGGTCTAGAGACATACGCCAAGAGCAGAACCAAGAGAGTGAGTTAAGCAGAAAGCCAGCCTCACAAACGCAGACCCCCAGGGAGACAGATGCCGCTGATGTCACTGCGTGAGGATACTCCTAGGTTTGGTTTGTTCACCCTGCTCCATAGAGCCCCTGCTCTCTTGCCTAGGAGGAAGGATGCCTCTCCTTGCAAGGCCAGTCCACCCCCCTGATCAGCTGGTCTCAGCAGGGGGCAGAATTCTAGTCCCCTCCCAGTCTGATATGATGACACAGAGCATTTGGGACAGAGCCATGTTCAGTCCCTGGGTCTCCCCGGAGGCGATGTCAGCTAGGGTTGCTGCCGCCATCCGGAACATGAAGGGATTGAGCAGTGCAAAGGAGGCTGGGAAGGACGGACAGGAGAATGAACAAAGAGATGGATGAAAGCAGGCTCTGGCATCCTCTGGGCCCTGCCCGTTCTCCTCCGCAGCTCTGGGTGTTCATTCCGGTTAAGTGACCCTGTCTTTGATCTCAGCAGCAGCCCCGGGAGCTTCATCACTTCATCTTCCAACCAAATCACAACCAGAGCTAGGACTTAGAAACCAGCGTGCCCCCAGGCTGTGATGGGCCTCCACTTTACCCTTTAAGCTCCTAAAAGAACCCCCGCTCTGATAAGGTAACATTCTGACAACTGCCTCAGAGCGGAGCCGCAGGAAAACCTCTGCCCATGGGCCAGTGGGGCATGAAACTCTGAGATAGAAACGCCAAATCTGTGGGCACGTGTTTCAGAACTCAGAGCTTCGACGCCAGCCGAAGAACATCAAGAGGTGACAGTGTGCAGGGCCGGCCTGGGCGGTCCATGCAGGGTGGTGGTGACCTAAACTTCCCACACAGCAGTGATGCTAAGGTACTGGTTCTACTGGGAAGGTGTCCTGGGGGGCCTTAAGGGATCTGCCAATGACACAGAGTCAAAACCTAGAAGGGCTTCACATAGGAGCTCCCATAAGGAAGGTGTGGGCACTAAGAGCCAAGGCTCATTAGAAAGGTAGGTGCCCACTCCAGCGGTGCTGCCTGCAGCTGCTTTCTTGGTCACCCAGCATACGCTGTGGTTGGGGTCAAATGGATGAGCCGCAGGATTCTAACTACTCAGTGAATAATAATAAGTGATGATGATGATGATGACGATGACGATGACGATGACGACGTCTTTCCCCAGGAGGAGCAGGCACGTGCCAGGCATGCCCGTCTATGACTTGTTCCCAGTTCTCCGTCACCTCTGGTCCAACCCCACTCCACAAAGATTTGTCTGCTGGTTTCTCTTTCACATTGGACCCCATTTGCACGGGGCCGCTTCCTGCTCTCAGAGACTCTCCTCTCCAGACCCGGGAGATCCTAAGGAGACAACGCACAGGGACTTCCTCAAGAGGCCTTAGAGTGGGAGCGTGCAGGTCCCACCCACCTGCTGCCATCCTGGTGAATGGGAGGCTGCAAAGTGACGCCTGGGATAGGGAGGCGGCACCCCACAGCCACCACTGTCACTTGATGCCCACTTGCCCCAAGGAACAGGAAGAGTCTAAAGCAGGAAGCTCATGGAAGCAGCCGCGTGGGTGCCTTCCTGCCTCGGACACTCATCCCAACCCTTTCTCTCTCTATCAGGAAAGCCCCCACCTTCCCCCAACACACACACACCAAGTCCCCCTCCTCTGCTCCACCCATCCATTCCCTGACCCTGGCTGAACCTCCCTTCTCTCCCAGAGCTCTATCAGCACTGCACATTCCTCCTGCCTGAAGCCTTCTCCTGGAAGAGAGCAAGCCGGAGAGGCCGGCTGTGGTAGCTTTAGCCCAGCACTCAGGGGGCAGAGGCAGGCAGATCAGGGCTTCCAGATCCTGTATCGAAAATAACTAACTAACTAACTAACTAACTAACTAACTAACTAACTAACTAACTAACTAGCTAAATAACTAAATAACTAAATAAATAAAATCAAGGGAAGTGCAGAGCCCCCCCATCCTGCCTGCCTGGGTTTTTGTCCTTGCCCTGCCACCTCCTTCATTACTCTGACCCACCTTTGACCCACCTTTCTACCTCTTCACTGCTTAGGTCTCAGTTTCCTCATCTGTAAAATGGGAAAAACAACAGAACTAAGGGCGACCAAAATAGGTCCCCTGACCCAGCTCGCAGCTATTATAACAAACCTGAGTTTCCGTGGTTCTGTTTTGTGGTTTTCAGACAGGGCTTCACAACACAACCCTGTCGGGCTTGGAACTGGTGCCGACCAGGTGTATGCTGACTTTAAAGCATGTACCACCACACCCAGACAGTTTCCCTGTCTTTAAAGCATTCTTTTCTTTCACCAAATTTAAAGTCCAGGCTCCGAGTCTCACTCCTGACCATGTCTCTAGCCCGTGACTAAAACCTATCTCCTCAGTGGCCACTGGAGGACAACCTCCCTACAGGGCTATCTCCAACGGTCTGAAGCACCCTTGGGGGATCTGGGGATACAGAGCCGCGCACTGAGCCCCGAGGTCCTGGATTCCAGTGTGGTCCAAAATCAAGTGATGGACCAAGGACAAGTTTCTCTACCTTCCTGGGCCTCGCTGTCTGAAAAGTGGACTTGACAATATTAAATTCACAGGCAGGCTTCAAGGAATCGGGGAGGGGAGAAGGTCTTTAAAGAGCAGACGCCCGGTAGTCTCCAGGGACACGCTGACCCGTTTCAAGGCTCTCGGAGGCTGGCTTTGCTGCTAGTAACAGCTCCTGTACTTTGAAGCCACTTGTAGCCTCATCTGCTCCCCGAGGCTAAAGAAGAAAGCAAGGCAGAAGACAGAAGTGCCTCCCTTGGCTCGACAGACGGAGGTTCTAGAAACATCCCTGCGGGAACCTTCCAGAGAGGTGCGGGGCCCCACCGCCCCATGCTCCCAGCTCGCTGCGGCTGACTCCCACTCTGACTGTGTCCCGCTCACCCTGTCAGGCAGAGAGGGCGGGATGAAAGGATGGAGCTGGGAAATTAACATTTCAAAGTAAATATCGGGTGCCTGCAGCCCGCTTCCAGGGCCAGCTTGTGTGTGTGGAGCCCACACGGAGGAGGGTGGAGGGTAGATAAGCACGTGCCACCCTGAGGCTTTTGGGCCTGATCAATCAGCTCTCGGTTCCCTTCTGCTACACGTTAAAGAGAAACATCGCTGACAAGCCCCTCTGTTTCCGCAGTCTGGCTTCCTGGTATCAGCCAAGCCAGAGTCAGGCACGAGTTTGTGCCCCCCTTGCTTCACAGGTACCATGGGGAACTTCAGCTCCCTAGTTGGACTCACCTGCCTACCCAAGCAGGACTAAGGACAGACTGTAGCCTCCCAGGAATCCCAGACGAAGGTGGGAAAGTATCTACGTTCATTGCTTCACTGTGCCCATAACCTGCCCAAATTCTCATCTAGACCCTCTGCCAGATGCCACTGAGTTAGATTTTACTTTTAAAATATTCATTTTTATTGGCTCCCTTTCTGCCTGCCAGGAATCACTCCTGACAATTCTCCAGATGCACGGAGAATTCCACAGCCAGTGGCCACCCAGAGGGGCCAGCCTGGCACAGGATACGCAATGAAAACAGAGACCATGACAAACACTCTTTTTAGCCCCAACACCATGAGGGAAAGGATTTGCTAGGATGCTCCAAGCCTGAAGGCACCCTTGCCCGTACCCTGCCCATATTCTCATTTAGTTCTTCTGCCAAACACCCCAGGAGTAGAGAGGCAGAGATATCCTCAAAACAACTGTCTACAGCCAGGAAATCTTCTAACTGTCAACAGGCATCCAAGGGGGAAATGGAACATTTGCATTCGTACATTCGTAAAAATGCAGCAGCCGTGTCCAAATAGTCAAGCTTCAAAAAAATCTGCTGGCTAGCAAGCTCACTCTCTCAGGGATAGGACCAACCACTGCAAAAAGCCTGCCATGGTGACTTCTGACCCCAAGCCTTGCAAAGCACGATGAGACTCTTTAGTGCCAGGCTTTATCTTATCCTACTTATAATATTCTAGAAGAATCTACCTGTGGGGACAGTTTCCAAACAGAAGAAAATACTGAAATATAGGAATAGTGTGGTGGTTTTAATGAAAATGGCCCCCAGAGGCCCATAGGGAGTGGCACTATTAGAAGGTGTAGCCTTGCTGGAGTTAGATGTGGCCTTGTTGGAGTGGGTGTGGCCTGTTGGAGTAGGTGTGGCCTTGTTGGAGTGGGTGTGGCCTGTTGGAGTAGGTGTGGCCTGTTGGAGTGGGTGTGGCCTTGTTAGAGTAGGTGTGGCCTGTTGGGGTAGGTGTGGCCTTGTTGGAGTGGGTGTGGCCTGTTGGAGTGGGTGTGGCCTGTTGGAGTAGGTGTAGTCTTGTTGGAGTAGGTGTGGCACGTTGGAGTAGGTGTGGCCTTGTCTGAGTAGGCATAGTCTTGTTGGAGGAAGTGTGTCACTGGGGGTGGGCTTTAAGGATTCAGATGCTCAAGCCAGGCTCCTCTCTTTTCCAGCTTCCTCTCTAGCACCATGTCTGCCTGTTTGCTACCATGCTTCCCGCCATGATAATTGACTAAGTCTCTGAACAATTAAGCCAGCTGCAATTAGATATAGTAATATTTTTATAAAGGAATGTTTTCCTTTATAAAAGTTGCTGTGGTCATGGTGTCTCTTCATAGCAATAGAAATCTTAACTAAGACAAATATGTTATAATAAAACAACACACAAAACCACGCTGAATTCCAAAAAGAAAACAAGAAATAGAGCTACAAAGAAATGTCCCAGATTGGGTTTCTTTTATTTAAAAATTTGAAAATAAGCAATTTGGACCAGAAAGATGGTTCAACCAAGCCTATCTGAATTCAATCCCAGATCTCACACGGTGGAGAGAACCCTCCCCCCCACACACAGGCTATGGCACACACACACACTCGCAGAATAGATTAAAATGTAGGGAAAAATTTAAAGAGAAAAAGCACAATTTAAACTAATACTACATGTGCACATGTGATAATATTACAGAAGAGATGGGAGGTAACCGCCGACCTCACAGGCTCTTACTGCTGAGGCTGGGGCTTAGGTAGAAGGGCGCTGAGCCTTCCGACATATGCCTCAAGACACATTATAAAATATCTTTTATATTATCAAAGTTTCACTTATCTCGAGGCTGGGATTATAGCTGTGGGCAAGTGCCCGCCTAGCACACGCAAGGCCCGGGGAGTCATCACCTACACCACACACACACAATAAAAAATTATTTTCAAGAAGGCTCATCATAATATTGGTGAGGACATTTGCAGGCAGAAAGGGGCTGGCACTCGGGGGAATGCTGAAGCCAAGTGGCTCTGCCAGATGAGAGTCTGGGTTATTGAAAACCAGAGACAAACGAGCAACAATAATCACAGCATTGCCCGCAGGCCCACCACGCCATTGGCACACACCGGCTCTACATGGATGACTCTAAATCTCCCAGCCACTGTGCAAGAGGAGCATCACTGCGACCACAGCTCTGGGGCTGGGGGACATGACAAGGCCAGGGTCACCACGCTAATCCCACTGGGGATGAGAAATCAGTCACAGCCCGTCTGTCCACGCAGGCAAAGCAGCCAAGCATTCTCTCAAATATTTATAGACATAAATGGTGAATGAACCAAAGCTCAACGCAATCCAACACATATTTATAAATATTTATAACCAAATGTTTGGCTTTGATAAGGCCTATTCTCTGAAGTGCCTAGCATCAGACAAACAGGGCCCTTTCTGCCAGAACAGGCTGTGGCTCACCTGGGAATGGTCGCTCATTTCCCTTCACACACACTTCTGTCTGCGAACACATCCAGACCCAGGTGGCCCACTACTCCTGTACCCACCAGCATCAGTTCAACACTCCGTGAAACTAAGGCCAGGCAGCTTGGGAAGCCAGGATGCTGTTTGTGAGGGAATCTGCCTGTCGAAACCTCAGCTCTACAGAAGTGCCCTAGTGCCCTCGAAATGCAACACAAGCCCTTGAACAGAGAGACACTCCCCCTCACCCCCCCACCCCCCAAGCTTACCTTCTTTATTGCACACAGTCCGCACTGAGCAAGTTCTCCAGGACACCGTGATTCTGCCCAACATCCAACCTCTGCCTGCATCAGCTGGTCCTTCCCGCTCCACTTCTCCTCTGGCCTAAGCAGTGCTGCTGGGCTCCCTAGCACCCCAAGGGGATGTCCCCTTCCATCGGAAAGCCTCATCTCTGTGAACCTTTCTGCATTCACAGGCAGCAATCTGAGAGGCAGGATTCAGAGCTTGCAATATGCAAAGGTACATACCCCCCCCCCGAGCCTCATGACCTAGGGCCACATCAAACAAGGACATGCTGAATAGAAAAGCTATGCCTACTGCAGGCCCAGGATCAGTACTGTGTCGTGGTATCGTCTGCTTCCGTCTCCTGGGCACACCATAGCCCATTGCTGTCCCGTTTCACAGGTGAAGAAAATGGGTCTTTACAGGGTCCACCCGGCCCTAGTCTCTCTAATTTCAAGGCTTATGATCCACCACTAATAGTTTTGCTTTGAGACAGGACCTTGTGTAGCCTGACTGCCCTCAAACCACTATTTACCGGGAAATGAACTTGAACTTCTGATCCTGCCTCCACCTTCCAAGAGCTGGAATTACAGGTAGCCTCCCGACAGGGAGCAAGCTCAGGACTCCGTGGGTGCTCGGCAAACACTATACACTGAGATCATCCCAGGCTTCACCTCCCATTAGTTTTGGAGTCAACAACTCAACAACATCAGAAGCCACAACTGAGGGACAACTAAGATGGTCCAAAGAGCATCTTAGGAAGGAACACTTTCAGTCATTTTTGTCCATGACTGTTTTTGATCATCTACAAATATGCACTGAGGATCTCTCTCTCTCTCTCTCTCTCTCTCTCTCTCTCTCTCTCTCTCTCTCTCTCTCTCTGCTTCCAGGCTGGCCTCAAACTCAGAAATCCACCTGCCTCTGCCTGGGATTAAAGGCATGAACTATCTTGACTCTTCTAGAGCCCCTGGAAGTGTCAAAGGGCTTTCCATTCAGTTATGAGGAAGGACTAAGGATCCGGAAGAAGAAGAGACGGAAGAGTAGCATCGAGCCATTGCATCCCTGCCTCCTGATCTCCCAATCCCATCAGTCTAGCTAACGAGAATGCCCTTCCCCACTTCCGGGAAAGGTCCCAGGCCTCGTCCTCATGGCCTGTCCTGGGGCCATGGGGTCAGTATAACCTTCCTCAGACTTCCTAGACAAGAGGTACCCAATGTCCATAGTCCATCTGCCCCATGCCTCACAATCCCTGCTGATAACCTAGCCTACCCTCTGAACGTGGTGGCCATGAGGCTCCTCCCTGATCTAGCTCTTTCTGTAGCAGGGGGTGTCGGGGCCTGGGCACCCTGCCCAATTAACACCCTAGAGGATGCCAGCAAGCAGCTGCCTCGGCAGCCAGGCTCCCTAGGGAGGGGGGCCCAGGTGTTCCTGCCTCCTCTTCTGGCAGGCTGGTGGCAGGAGTGTTGAGGACCTGCCAAGGCCTGGCCCTCATCCGAGGGCATCCAAGCTTCCTGTAGGATGGAGGGGCAGCCCACCCCCTCCATGACTGCACACTGTATAGACTGGGAAAGTCTCATTCATGCCTGGCCCCAGCTTAGTACCCATCTTCAAGCCCTTGGTGGACTCTACCTTGCACGGTTGCTAGGTTACAGGAGAGTGTGTGTGGCTTGGGATTTGGTCCCAGTAGGTACCCCAGTGTCCTGGTTTTCTCTCCCTGACTTCCGCCCTTATATAAGTGGCTGGCCCTTTCCCTCTTGGAAAGCAAGGATGAAGGCAGCAATTTCACGCCTGCACTTCTGAGAGACGGGAACTTAGAGAGCACTCGAAAGAGAGGAAAGTTAAAGGTGCTGTGGTACAGAGAAGCCTCCCCTGAGCGAGCAGAGAACACAGAAGGCAGAAGTATAGAAGCAAGGCAGACGATCTCGCAACAACAACAACAACAACAACAACAACAACAACAACAAAAATACCACAAGGAAAGGGAACAGCTTGTTATCAACAGCTTATCCACACCTAAATTTTCACCTAAATATTCTCAGTATGTAATATTTGTTTACATCTAACTAGTTTGATAGTCAGTTACCTTCACTTTTTGAAAGGATGTGAGTATTCAAGTTTTAAAAGCACAGTGTAGATTCACAGGTACAGCCCCCAGGCCCTGTAACACTGTCCCCTAGTGACATTGTACCAATTGGAGGACCAAACACTGTGGGGCAGATCCCTGGTTTATCTATAAAGCTTTTTAAGTGGGGACCTTCCCATGACCACACAGGCAGGCCACGCCTCAGCTACCAGTAAGCTTTCTTGAAACATCTGTGAACTCGGGGGACAACCTGGGTAAGAGGAGTCAAAACAGATCACCCCTGAGTTGTAATCTGAGCCTGGTTCTCTGTCTACAAAACGAAGTAGGGGATCTGAGAAGGCCTCTGGGGCCCTGAGCAGCTCTGACTTCCCAAAACTCTAGGAGGGCGTCTCATGGTGAGTGCTAGTTGAATTTATTAGAATCCCTGGAACCTTTGAAAATACAGGCTTCTGGTTCCACCCCTAGAGCCTAAGCTGGAATATCGAGTGGGGGCTGTGGGGCCACTCCCTTATGTCCTTGTATCTGAGAATGAATTTTCCAAGTCCACATGTTTATAGTTCAAGACGCACTGATATCAAGCCTGTAATTATGGCACTCTGGAGGTGGAGGCAGGGGGTTGGAAAATTCTGGGGACAGTTTAGGCTACATAATGAAACGCTTTTTCTTGGTTAAGAACGTAGAAGTTTTGAGGCATCTAACTGTATCATATAACCTACCATTTCCAGTAGGTTAAAGGGCAGCTCTCCCAAAACACCGTGGTATTAGAAGAGTTTAGGCCCATTTTACTTGATAGGAAAACTGAGGTCAGAGGGGTAACATGAGAAACTCAAGGTCATCAGGAGATAGATTGAGCCCTTGCCTTTGGAGTACCCTCCCCCTTCCCAGGGGATGTAGAGCCTTCTTGACTCTGCCTTCCATCTTGGGTGCAGGGAGCTGGGCTCTAAGTCCCGGCACGTCCAGCCCTCGGCGGATCAATGTAACTCCTAGGCCACTGTTACATTTTGATGCTGAAATTCCCTTCACATTTTGAATACTTGGACCCCAGCTGGTGGCATTTTTTGGGAGAGAAACCCCAGGAGTAGGTCCCTGAGGGTATTTCTCTAGAGACTGTGTTTCTCTTTTTTTGGCCTCTTGCCCAGGTCCCCACAGTCACACCCGTCCCACTGCCTGGCTGCTTCTCCTCTTGTTCCAGTCCCCAAGTCATAGAGCCAGGGGACCCTACGTGCCAGCTCCAAACGTTCAACATGGGTTTTGATATTGGAATGAGACAGATGTGTAGCTATGATCAAAACCTGCCCTTGCCTGGTCTGCTCTGGAGAGTACCTAAAATGAGGGTCAGGAGGGTGGAACGTCCCCCTCCTGCCCTTGATATTTCTATTAAAACTATGGCAATACATTCATGACACCTGGCTTGGTGGAGGATGGAAATGAGGCCCTGGCCTGCCCTGGCCACTTCACCCAAGCATGCAGAATTGAAAGCTGTGAGGTCCCACGGGCCCCACAAGGCCACTAGAGTCTGCTTAGACATTGTGCCTGCCTCACACCAGCTGTCCTTAGGGGCAGCTCCTAGAGTAGGCAGAGGGAACTCTTTGGCTTAAGTCTAACGGCCCGGTTCGTCCTCTGGTTCTGCCAAGGGAGGCTCCCTGAGCTGCGTAGCCATACACAGCATCCAAGGTCCCCTCTATGTGTCCTCCCAGACAAATCTGGTCTCTCCTCTTTCAGTGGGGTGTGGAGGACTCTGAGCCGCCCGGCCAGCGCGCTGTTACTTCTGTGTTCTTCAATTACAGTGACAAAATGGTTTGCTGCGGGAACCGAGCCGACATCTGGGTCTCAGTTAGCGGCTGACATGGGGCTTGCTAATTAATCTGGAAGCATGAGTTGACAATGGCTCGGATCCCGGCACAGTCAGGAAGAAAGTGGCTGACGGGCCGAGAACAGAAGGTGACGGGTGCTGGTGGACCAGGGAGGGATGCCAAGGTCACCAGGAACGACAGAGAGAGTCCAGAGGCCAGGGGAGGGTGGGAGAGATGGCCAGGCTTCTCTGTCCCCTGGCTTTGTCTTCTGAACCTCAGAGACCAGCAGGAGGTGGCACGGCAGCAGCTGGGAAAGCCCAGCCGATACCAGCTCTGTGTCCACAGCCACCCACGGGGGAAGACAAAGGGGTACACACACTTCACGGTTTTATCTCAGTCAGTCCCTTCTGTCCCTCAGGTCTGAGGTCAGCATGTTGTTGTTTCATGACTTCCCTAAGACTGGATTCCTCCTCAAAACAGTGAAAGTTTATAAAGGACAACACAGAGAGTTTCGAGGGGCTATGTATGTATTTTAAGGTGTTTATTCTCTCAATCAGCACTGACTAGCCAGCCAGCTCTTAACTAAGCCCCCCCAGCAGTGCCTCTCAAGCTTCCTGACGCTGTGACCCTTTAATGCAGTCCCTCGTGTTGTGATGACCACCCCCCCAACCATTAAATTATTTTGTTGCTACTTTATAGTTGTAATTTTGCTACTGTTGTGAATCGCAATGTAAATATCTGATAGGCAGATGATCTTGGGCAACCCCTATGAAAGGATCATTCAACTCCACAAAGGGGTCACGACCCACAGGTTGAGAAGTGCTGCCCCACATACAGAGCCACAGCTTTATGTACATGGTCATAGTTAATCCTTATATCAACCAATGAAGTACTGGCTCCATTTTACAGTTCTGAAAACAGGTTCAGAAAGGTTAAAAAATTGCTTAGAATTGCACAGCTAGTAAGTACAGGACCAGAGTCCTCACAGAACTGATCAAGGACAGTATGCCAGTCCAAACTCCAGGCACCTGTACCCCCCCCCCAAAAAAACTCTATATATCCCTCTCCATACCATCAATTCAATATGACTTTGGGGGAAGGGTGTGAGTTGTAGAATCTCCATTGACAAAGGCTAAGGAAGCCCTAGGAATTTGGTCTCCTGCTGTCCAGTGTGTCAAGCAGGATTCTGCAACTCAATGGAAAAGGCCTAGGGGGAGGCCTAGGGGGAGGGGCTGCTACCAAGCACACAAGGCTCACTGCCTGCTTCAACATCTGCTGCCAGATGCTGTGTTTTCAGGAAGGCCGCATCCTGACCACAGTCTGTGCCCTCCTAACTCGAACCCACCGACTCCAGATGCAAAGACACTCGGTAGAGAGCTGAGCCTGACACTCAGGGTCTCATGCTCACCTCCGTTCATTCAGCAGGCAGCTCTGAGCATCTTTGCAACAGAGTCAGCATCCCTCCGCTTCTGCCTCCGCCTCAGTGATGCTGAGGTGAGTGGTACCACCTAGAAAGCCATCCTGCCTGACCCTGGATGGGAGGTGCTGAAGCTGCTTGGGCTCAAGTCTCCATCAGACTGAGACAAAGGCTCCATCAGCCACTGGGTTCGGACCCTTATTCCATTGCCTGTCACCCCCTCAGGGATGCTATCATCTCCCCATCCCTCACGGGAGGGCTCAGTGGATTCGGCCAGCACTGTTACCACTGCGTGCATGCGTGCGTGCGTGCGGTGCGCTGCCTGGCGGCCTCTCTGGCCACATCAGCTTGGGTCCGGCCTGGAAATGGCACCTGCACACGTCTCTCTGGCTGGCAGTTGGCCTTGCTCTGCTTCACTTTCTGTGGACCCCATTCATCACTCCCGGGCTTCCTTTGGCTTCTGAAAATTAATTATCAGTGATTTGTTAAGTTCATTAGTTCTGCCTCTCAACGGCATGGAAGGCCTGCCATCTGGACGCGAGTTTTCATTTCCATGTGTGCTGTTTTGTAATTACACAGTAAGCCTTGTGGCCCTGCAAAGCCATGCCAAAGGCATTTGGCTCACCCCTCCTCTCTAGACCTGAAGTCTCCCCCACCAGTATGTGTGGGTTTGTCCCCAAGGGTCTCCGGTTGCCACACCTCAATCACATACAAATTCCACTGGCTTCCCCTTCCTGGAGCTTACAATGCTCCCTGAGAGCCAATGCCAGGGTAGATGCTGGTCACGCCTATCTCTTATTTAAGCCTTCAGCGGCTCTATGAGGTCATTATTATCTACCCAGTCTGCAGAGGCAGAAACTGAAGCTCACACAGGGAAGAAACTTATCTAAAATCATAAAGCAATGTAAGGCACACAGCAAGATTAGTACCTAAGTCCCGAGTGCACACCAGAAAATCCTCAGGCTGCGTACAGTGAGCTGTAGCAAGGCCTCCGTGATGGAGCGCTCCAAGTGTGGGTCTTATTCGACTTTCATTTCCTCCCTAGCCCTTGAGATTCAAGTAGACCCCAGAGCTGTCCTGCCTGCTCAGTACGGGAAGTTAGCTATTTGACGACCGATAGATACCTAGGTTGCCACTCCTAAACCCAAGAGATGTCTCCCAAGGCATGTGCCTACAGGACTTACCACATTCACGTTGTCAGGTGACAGTTGATACAGAGTGGCTGAACCGCTGCTCAAGGTCACCTGGTTAGGAAGGGTTGAGGTTGAGGGCATCAAGGGGTACAGTGGAGGGACATCAAGAGGCGAATAGTGGAGTGACATCCTCTAATCCAGAAATGGATGAAAGAAGGATTTATGTTTCAACTGAGACCCACAGGACAAAGAAATAGCCCGGAGGAGGCTAGTGTGTGTGTGTGTGTGTGTGTGTGTGTGTGTGTGTGTGAGAGAGAGAGAGAGAGACAGAGACAGAGACAGAGACAGAGAGACAGAGAGACAGAGACAGAGAGAGNGACAGAGAGAGAGACAGAGAGACAGAGAGAGACAGAAAGAGACAGAGAGAGACAGAGAGAGAGATGCATGTACACGTGCATATTCCCAAGACAGGAGAGCTCGTGCAAAACTAGAACTGGGCACAAAGATGTCTCTGGACATTCTCAAAGCCATTCATTAGCTCCACCGTTTGCTAACAATGACCTCATAGTGTCTTTGCCTACACACTGCTCTGACTGGGGAGGGCGGTCCTAGAGCAGCCCTGACTCGGCTTCCTCAGACCATCTCCGAGTCTCTGCTGGCCATTGCTAACATTTGTCACTTGGCAGTGTGGTCCAGGAGGATAAGGGACCTAGGCAGCGTCCTGACCACACCCACTCACCATGCCCTGTTCCAGACACACCATGAGGCAGTGAAGCTCACAGAGGGATCCATACTTCTGTGGAGGTAGCAGCCAGCAAATGAAACGCAAGTCATCGAGGCTAAAGGCAAAGACCCAGAGCCAGGTTCCAGCCAGAGATCCCCGTCGTCCCATGGGGTAAGGGCAGGATGGGACCCAGAGGGTCTCAGGACCTCTGCCAGCAGATTCTGCTGCCGTCACCCGGACCAACAGAATGCCTCTCACACAAGCAGACTCCCGGGAGAGCGATGCCAACTCTCAGCAAAGCGCCATCCACCTCAGCAGACCTCGGGAGTCATCCGCAGGGCCTGGCTTCCCTCTGCTGCCCTCGGGCACAGTCGCCTCCCTAATGAGTACACACAACCTTTATCAAATTTTAAACACTCAAAACAGAAAGGCATGACACTCACAGAAGCTTTTGTCGCTGGAGAGCTTAAGTGACACACGCCCAAGGCTCAGTTATGATCAGGCAGGGCAGGGCAGGGCAGGGCAGGGGAGGCCTAGGACGTCTGTGGTTCTGGAGGCTCCGTGGCTTTGGAGGATAAGGCTCCAGGAACAGGGGTCTGTCAGCCTGGTTCCTTCCTCCAGCCTTGCTGTTCCAAGATCGAGGACTTCGTGTGTTCCTAGTGATTCACAGGTACAAAGTTCATCCGCTGGATAGTCTTGGGTGGGCAGGGCTTGGAGGGACAGTTCGAATAATGGAAAACTTCTATTTACACCCCACAATGTCTCAGAGATAAACAGGCCCAGAAACATATTTTTTTAGCTGCTGTGTTTGTGTGCATGTGCGCGTGCGTGTGCGCGTGCGTGTGTGCGTGCGCGTGCGCGTGCGTGTGCGTGTGCGTGTGTGTGTGTGTGTGTGTGTGTGTTTGGGCACATGTGTGAGCGCACACTTGAGGGCTGGGTTTGAGATTAGGAATCTTCGATTCCTTTTTCATTTTCACTGAGACAGAAAGGCAGAGTTTACCAATATGGCTAACCTTGGTAACCAACCTCGCCACCTCGCCAGTCCTGTGACCCGGAAGTACTTTCCATAACAAGCTGCAACCCAAGAAGCCTGAGCTTCGGAGATGTTTTCAGTGGCAGCTTCCTCTGTCTCCTCAGCATCACTGGTATTCCAGGCATAAGGCCCTTCACCTCTCAGGAGCACTAGGTCTGCCCTTTCCGGCCTGTGGAGTGAGCCTAGAGGAGGATCACTAGAGAAGGAATGACAGAGGTGGGTTCTAGTCCCAGCTCTACCACTTACCTCCTGTGTGACCTAAGATCCCTGGCTCACCCTCTCTGAGCTTCAGAAAGAGATAACATAGAAAAAATGAGTATCCAAATGGGCAGAGGGACCAAAAAGGAACACAAGTGTCCCCAAACACTTAAGGGGGGGGCGGGGAGGTCACACTGTCTTGCATCCAACTTCCTGCCCAACACTGGCCCATTAACACCCTCTCAGGCTTTAGAGATTTCTTAAGTTGATCATTAATCTGACATTTATATAATGCTCCAGATTAGGTGGCTCCATCAGCCCTGTCCTGTAGTTTAGAAACAAGAAGGGAGAAAAAGGCTATCCAGCCATGCGCTGTGAGTGAGGACAGCCCTGTTCCCTCCCTGTTGGGGCTCCAAGGAATTCCTCTCGCTGTGTTGGCCTCGGTCCCTTCACGTGCAAAGTCAAGGCTTGGGTTAGACCCTAGTTCATTTCAGGTAGGAAGAGTGGTCCCTTAGAAATTTACACACAAAGCAATGGCTCAAGACAATTGTTCCCCTCCTCCTCGGGAGGCAAGCCAAGGAGGCCCTCAGAGAATCATACACAGCCAGCGGAGGCGTCCTGTTCCCACCTTTTCTGTGTCCCCACCTTTCCTGTGTTCCGGCTCTCTCCCATCCATGCAACAGTGGCAGCCTGCCCTCCCCTCAAGGTAAAGCCTGAGCAGAGAGACCCAGGGGGGCTCTTCACCCCATTGGAGAAACAAACCTTTTGAGCAAATGTGTGTAATCACGAAGATGGGCCCAGCGGGAAAAGCACAACCATTATCGCTCACCTGGCATGCAGCCCTGCTCCCCGCCGCCCCCTCCAATCACTTTCCTCTTCAGTAGAGAGCTGGGCGTTTGTCCACAGAGGACACCCTGCTAGTTCTCTCCTGCCTGTTCCTCCTTCCTCCAGGCTCAGGGCTAATATGGCCCTGTCTCACGCCCACGACACACATCATGTATGTAGGATCCACAGAAAGGCACACCCAGAGCCCGGAGCCCAGAGCTTAAGCCCAGAGCCCAGGCTGGCGGCAGTTGCTAAGAGACAGAAGATGCCCGGCTGGAATCTGGAGGGAGGCTTCTTGCTTGTACAGAGGCAGGATGGAGAGGAAAGGCGAGGACAGGTTTGTAGTGATAAATGTCAGCTCCACCAGCTCCTGCCCGAGGGTGAGAAGCATTCGCTCGGGATTACACCCAGCAGCGGCTAATCTCTCCAGCCTTCCGACAGCAGGAAGAGCTATAAATCGCATTTCTTCCCTGACCCTGAAATATATGCCCTGAAACTAAGGGGAAAACACATCCCAGGGGAGAGGATAAAAGTTAGCCTTTTGTGAGACGCACCGCTGAGAAGGATGATCTGAGGGCCTGGGCTGCAGCCCGCACCATTCAATCCTGGCTTATCTGCTGATGTGGATGCCCTTGGGGACACAGGGAACCAATACAAGTTCCTTACAGGGTGTTGTAAGGATCGAGGTTAGTAATTCCTTGGTGTACTAAGTGTAGCACCTGGTTCTCAGATAGTCCCCACAGATGCCCATGTTCCCTGGCTGTGGGCAGCGGGAGTGAACCAGGTGGCCATATGGCTTGTCCTGAAAAAAGGTGCACGAAAATGGCGGCCCGTGGTCATGCACGCCAGTCCTGGGAGCGGCTGACACTTGCTGAGGGAAAAGAGAGCCCCAGCAAGGCCACCCACTGTATCTCTGTCCTCCCTTTGTCGCAAGATCTCCATCGTCAGGACACGGCCCTGCTGTCTTCACTCTGTCGCTAGCACACAGGTCCTGAGTGACATTATCTGCCCACGTCTTGTCAGGTATGAGGCAGGAAGTGTGGCTGTCCTGAGCTTACAATAGATAAAACCTTCACTGCAGAAACAGACCCAGCTTCTATCTGTAGCCTGATAAATCCCTTGTTAGACACTAGACAGCTCTGTCCCCAGAACCCCGGACTCCTCCATGCCCTGCTCTCTGAGCATGGCTCCTGGATCCCAAGTGGGACACACAGAAGGAAGGTTGGAAGGTTACAGGCTTTCTTCACAGGGTCATATGTCAGTTGACAGAGACAGGAGCCAGGGTCAGAGGAAGGAGTCACTTGGGATAGTGCCCCAGTGGGCTGGGGAGAGACATTTCTAAGTCCTATAATAAGCGTGAATGTATTTGTATAAAAAGTCTGGCACACGAAGAAGAAAATGTCTGGCACAGTCTGGCGGTTGGTTCCTCAGAACTTAAACACAGAATTGCCATATGATCCAGCAATTTCACTTCTGGGTGTACACTCAAAGGAAGGAAACAGACTCAAGGAGCCACTTGCTTGCCCGTGTCCATAGCAACAATTCACACCAGTCAGAGAATGAACAAAACCTGGGCTCTACCCGTGACTGGATAGAAGACTGACTATTCTTTAAAATGAAGAAAATGCAGCAACAGGATAATAGAGGACATCAGAGTGAAGCAAGCCAATAACCAAGAGACAAACACTGCCAGTCTCCACTCGTTCACGGTGCCTAAAGTTGTCGAAATCACAGAGATGACAAGCAGCAGGTGGCGGTCACCATGGACTGGTGAAGGGAGGCAAAGAAATATTCTCCTGCAGGTACAGGTGCCTCAGGTCTGGGGAGACGAGTGTTCTGTGGATGGCAGTGAGTGGTTGCACAGCAGTGGGAAGCCACCTGTGCTATTCATTAGCTGCATCCTTGAAAGGCTTAGGATGGAGAAGCTGGGTGGAGCTCAGAGGCACAGCACTCGCATAGCGTGATCGTATTGATACACACTACATACATACACATGCACCTTGAAAAGGCTGAAATAACGGCCATCAGAAACATCACGAAGCATCCTGAAGGGTGAATGTGGGCAAGATCTGAGATGGAAACTTCCAGAAGACTTCTGCATTATCCCTAGGTGCCACCAGAGCCTCTCACTAAAGAGCCATCTGTGGTCTCCCCCCCACCCCACCTTCTCCTGTGCCGTTCTTCCGACTCCATCTACCCCTGTGGGCCTTCCACTTAGAGGCAGCCTTTACTTTTCCGTGGCTACCCCTGGCCAGAGGAGCCATTTGATGTCTTTTATAAACCCTACCAACAGCTCTTATCAGTCTCTTATCCCAAAATAGGCTTCCCAGAGAAGCTAATTCAAACCCATTCCAGGGGCCTAAGAGGATGTAACCAAGACCTTGCAGAAGGTCTTCCCCACTACCATGGACCAGCAGTTCCAGATATGCCAGTCCATGCTTCTGCCAACCAAAGTGGGCAGTTGATGCTGTATGCACCAGCTTGCCTATTACTGTTACCACCCTGCCAGGAACCAGGTGCTATTGAGAATCTGCCCTCTGGGAGATGTCACTTTTCCCAAGTCCCCAAATTCTCCAAGTGGTAGGGGGACAGAGGGAGAGCAGCCTTTCCAAGCATGGAGTTTCTCAGGTGTCTCTCCTGTTCCATCTTAAACACCCTAGCCAATTTGTCACCACATTCTGTAACTTCCTGTTCCTTTCCAATGAGCAGTGTGAGAAGCAGGAAACACAGGCATCTTTAGATTCTGGGTGAGCACACTGAGGCAAAAAGAGGGTAGGAAACATGCTGGAGGTTGTAACAGCTTGCAAATGGCAAAGCTGGGACCAGGACCCAGCCT
This sequence comes from Mus pahari, assembly GCF_900095145.1. Lineage (NCBI taxonomy): Eukaryota > Metazoa > Chordata > Mammalia > Rodentia > Muridae > Mus > Mus pahari. The sequence continues at coordinate 153,112,486 of NC_034590.1, forward strand.
GGTCTCTTGCACATGCCTTTGATTGCCACATGAGACAGTATGGGAAGCTGGTTCTAATCATGTTTCTGTCCACCTTCCCCCAGCTCTCAGGTTCAGGTGAAGCTCAGGGACTTGGCTTATTAGCACAGTGGCTGCAGGCTGCTTCCTCAGGCCTTAGGTTGTCAAACTCGTTTCCCTCCAAGTTCAGGCTCCTGGCGCCATCAACTGAGGGGTCACTTTGCCAGCTTCAGCACCAGGAACCCTGAAAGTGCGGGTGAGTCCAGTTTCCAGGCAAAACTGGTGAGGCTCTCTAGCAGCTTGGTTCCTGATCCCCCCACCAGCCTCCCCACCCCCACCCCCATCCCTCCACCCCGCTGCTCAATGTGATAAAAGCATTTTAATGTTGGAGACTCTGCTTCTCCAGACACCACCGCAGCTTCCACCCCTGTGAGTCCTCAGGGTCCTGTGAGCTTCGGGCCAGAGCTGCGCCATGACGGGCACCCTTGTCATCATCTCACAGCTGAGGTCTAAGTCTACTTCATCAAGCCAAGTTCCGCTCTGACTCCGTGCACGTTAATAACTCGGTGGGCAGCCATTCATACCCACGCGTTTCTGCTCCTCATTCATCCCTGAAGCCTAAACTATGACTCGCCAAACTCTAAAACGTCTATGTCAATGTCCCTCTGTCCCTCATTGCATTTCCAAGCCCACCTCCCCCCAACCCCCCCCCCGACCCCGTTCATCATGGTACCTCCCACCACCTCCTGGATGCCCCTCGCCTCTAAGCCTGCCAGCGCCATCTGCCTGAGCACACTGGGAGCCCTGTGCCTCTGAGATGCTGAGCTCTGTTAAGCTGCCCAAGCCTCCAGCACCAGCTGGACCAGCACACTCAGTTCCTCACCCACCCCCTTCCCGGCCTAAATTAAGATCTCCAGAGAACAGCCAGCTGCCTCGCAGAAGGAAGCAGATGAAAAGAGCGTCTTTGCTGGGCACAAAATGAGTCACCCTGTCTGCCTCCAGGACAGGTCCCTCAAGAGCTCAGAGGAGGAGCAAAGATAACCCACACAGCTCGTGTCTGGGGTCAGAAAGTAAGTCCCAGAGAGCCTGGACATGGGCTGGACATGCACCATCACCCAAGAGCTACAGGGCAGAAGCCACCCCATGCCCAACACAGATCAACAGGTACACAGTGAAGGGACATTGCTCAACCCTTAGAAAGGAAGAGAGCTCTGACACATGTTACATACAGTGAGTGGTCCTGGAGAGGATTGTGCGAAGGGGAGGAGGAAGGGAGGGGGAGGAAGGAGGGGAAGGAGGGAGGGGAGGAGGAGGGAGAGGGAAGAAGGGAAGAGGAGGGAGAGGGAGGGGAGGAACACTACTTGATTCCATTCATCTGTGGTCCCAAAGTAGTCAGTTTACAGACAGCTGTTGCCAGGAGTGGAGGAAGGGAGGGTGGGGCGTTACTGCTTGATGGGTGTGAAGTTCCAGTTTTATGAAGTGAAAATATTGTAGAGCTCTGTGGTGTAACAGTGTGAAGACACTCACCACCACTGCAGCTCTGTGCATTTTAAATGGCTCAGTTGGTAAGGTTTATTATACATTGTCATGATATAAAAATTCTAAACATGGGGCTGGAGAGATGGCTCAGCAGGTAAGAGCACTGACTGCTCTTCCAAAGGTCCTGAGTTCAAATCCCAGCAACCACATGGTGGCTCACAACCACCCATGAGACCTGATGCCCTCTTCTGGCGCATCTGAAGACAGCTAGTGTACTTATGTATAATAATAAATAAAATCTTTTAAAAAAAAATTCTAAACATAGGAAGAGCGGAGAGGGGGCTATTGGTAGGCATGGTGCTGGAGGCTGAGACGAAAGGCCCTACACACTTCCTGAGCCAGCTAAAATGTGACCCCCGGCACCAGCCCAGGTTCTCTGAACCCCTTCCTTGAGGCTCAGCCCCCCCGATGGCTCTGATCTGCCATCATCCTTGTTACAGTCAAATTAAAGGATTTTTTTTTTTTTTACTCTGTGCCCTTGGGCTGCCTGCCCAACTGTGGGGCACCCTAGGGAGTGATTGAGTTCTTCCTGGAGCCTCATTGTCCCGTGTCTAGAACGCCCTCAACCCTAGCCTCCATTCCTCATTGTCTCCATTCCTCACTGTCCCGTTTCTAGAACACCCTCACCCTAGTCTCCGTTGGCCATCCTGAATTTTGGTCAGATCCAGGTTTCTGGTGCCCAGATATTGGAGCGGCCTCACTTCCTGTTTCCTAAGAGGTATGTTTGCTCTACTCCAGGGGCAGGGCCATTAGCCAGCCCCATCCCGTGCCCCTCAGCCCACCAGCCCCGCCTACCTCCTCCCTCGTCCCCTAGGTCCATACAGTCACTGGGAACCAGAACTGTGTGACAAATGACTGAGGAGGTCCTGGGGATGCCATCTCATTCTACAGCCATTATTGTGCCTGACCTAAACCCAAATACCCAGGCCCCAGTCTCCAGGGCGACACCTGGAGGCCTGGTCTCCTGGCAACCAGGAACAATGGCCCCTGGGAAAAGCACACAGAGTTTGGGAAAGGGCAGCCTTTTCTCTGTGCCCCTGAGTGGGATGGGGGCTTTCCACCATGCAGGCAGGGTCTGGAGTAGACTGCAAGCCACCGACGAGGCACAGGGGCCCGGCCACCTCCTCCGTGTCATTGCCCCATCCTGGCCTAGAGTCGCAGAAATCCCTCACCTGGGGCTACATCAGCTGCCTCTTTACTGAATGAAGGTCTCCTTGCGCTGACTCTCTTGTTCCTAACACATCCCTCCACCAAGCCTCAACTCTGTACTTTCTCCCCCAGGACCGATGAAAGGAATACACTCTCCCAGTGGCATCTGTGGTCACCTTTGGCCACTGTAATGCCACCCTCGTTGCCTTTGGTTCTCTGGGCAAGCTTCTCAGTTTGGTGATGTGGTTCTGGAGAAGAGGAGAGAGGACCCAGGTTTCGGCCACTCTCTCACGGCCAGTCACGTTCTCACTGCAAGCTCTGGACAAGTTATCACTCTGGCTTCTCTATGCCCCAACCTGTGAGTGTGGATAACAGCCTCTCCAGACTTGCTGGGAAGGTTAACCGAAACCACGTGCACCCCATCCTCAGTGTGCAGACCCTCACTCTTCATTGGAGTAACACTTCCATCCTTAGCAAAGCCAACACCAGACCAAGGAGGCTCCCAAGCTATCCGTGCCTTTCATCATACATCTTCACACTATGGAGGCCATGAAGGCTGAACTTCATGGGTGTGAGTCCCACTCCTGGGTCCCCATAAAGGACCCCTGCATAGGGCTCAGCAGAGGTGACAGAACACTAACAGGCCACAAAGGTTGCTATTGGTGGGATGACTCCTGCCTACCTGCACGGAGAATGCTGTGGCTGTTAGGTACTGGGTTTGACCCTAGGGCCTCAAACACACTTAGCAATTTCTCTAAGCCTCACCTATATACCCCGGCTTTTTAAAATTCGCCCAAGTCCTGTGTATCTTTAAAAAAAAAATACACAAGAAAATTTCTCAAACACACATTCACTGCATTTTTGAGCAATATTTGTTGTTTTTTAGTCTGAAACGCGGGGTTTCTCCCCATCACCAACCAGGGAGGAAGGAAAGAAGGGTTGTGGCTGGTATTCTAAAGATGAGACACTGGGTCACCAGAGACTCTCAAGGTCAAGGTCATAGAAAGAATGTCTCCCTGGTGAGAAGGGTCCAAGAGCTGAGGCTGAAAGGGGCAGATGGTACCCAGTCCAAAGGGACAAACCCAATTTAAAATCATGCACATAGACAATGGCCCAGCACAACGACTGCAGCCAGAAGATGCCAGCGTGCCAAGGGTGCTGCAAAACAGGGGACAAAACTCAGTTGTCCCCAATCTGACTTAGCAGAAAGCAGAGAGATAGAGGGTGGCCCTCAAGAAGTCCCCTACGCTGAATGCCGCCCTCACAGCACCCACTAAGCTCTGCCTCAGTGCTGACTGAGAAGTGTGTGTGTGCTCCCTCCTGTGTGCTCCCCTGTGTGCTCCCTCCTGTCCTCCATGTGTGCTCCCTCTGCTCATGCTGAGGCAGCTCAGCCCTGCACGAGTGACCACCTGAAGCTCAAATAAGACTCTCCCTCATCAGTCGCTTCTAATCCAAATTCTCTCTCAGCTCAGGAAAGCTGAGACGGGGGTCTTCCCTTCATCACTAAACCCCAAGATGTGGGTGAGGCAACTGTAGAAATAACTGGAAGTCTTGTTCCAAATGAAGCGTGAGGGCTGGGGATGTGGGGGCGGGGCAGAGCCCTTGCTGAGCATATACAAGACATTGGCTTCAATCCCCAGCATGGAAGAGAAAAGCAGGAAGGAGGAGGGGAAGATAGAGGAAGGAAGATCAGACCTGGGGGGAGGCACAGAGTGAGAGAGCAGGAGAGAATGGGTGAATGAATGAATGAATGAATGAATGAATGCTGAGGCACTCTGTCTGAACAGGAAGGCTTGGAGCTCTGGAACCATCCTTGCACATGCATCCAGGAGCAGATTCCACTGCTGCCTGACACACCAGCCCTCACTCTGCTCTTGCTCAATCATTGCTTCTGAGCAGGCCTCTGGGCTTTTCTAGGCCTCCCCACTTCTGCTTTGAACTCCTCTAATTTTACTCCTGAGGAAATAGCGTTGGAGGCTTACGGTTCAGTACAAAGTCAGTGACTAGACAAAGCAGCTGAAGACGTGGACCCAACAGCCACCAATCACAGGTCTAAAAGCCTCTGTCCCGGAAGGAGACAGAGCACCCGAGGAAGCCGAATACCAGGAGACCTATCAAAGTTGAGGGCAGTGACCTATGGCCTCAGAAACAGAGCCTGCAGACAGAACGTCCAGTGGGCAGAGTGAGCAGCAGAGGCCCCAGGCCTGTACCCTAAGCAGAGGGATCAAGGGGGTGGCAGCAGGGACAAGTTGGGAAGCACCTGTGTCCCCACAGAAGGGCACTAAAGCATCTGCCCGCCTGCCAAAGCACTCAGTGAGCCCAGACCTGGGGTGCTGGACTGTTTGTTCCCAGAAGCAGAGCATTCTAAAGGTTTTCCTATACCTAAAGAAGACAGGGAAGTTGGGTGGGCTCCAGGGGTGTCCGGCACAACTCCCAAGTTCAAAAAAGGATTGCAGTAATGGGTAAGTTGGTACTGGAGTGGAGCTAGTCTGGAATTCTCCATATAGCCTAAGCTATATGGTGAACTTATGGTAGTCCTCCTATCTCCAGCCACCTAATACTGAGATTACGAGGGTGAGCCACCATCTTAATCTCAATTCAATATGCTCTATACTTTAAAGATGACTATGATTGAAGTCTTGGTGAAATCCACACCTGGCACTGTTATCTGTCAAAGACCTGTGACTAGAGTTCATGAGACCCAGGATAGAGCCTCCTGCTACTCTTCCACTGAGTGGACGCGCTATTAAACCAAATCCTGATGACTGACCATTACAACCACAGATTAGCATCTCTCAAGCTTCCATGAGAAGATGTTGATGAACACAGAGACCCACAGCCGAATGAGGTGCAGAGAGAAGAGACTTGAGAATGCTCAGCACCAAGTAGAGCATCTCTATTAAGCCTCCTCCTTCCAAAGCTCAGAAATCCAAGAAGAGGGGGCAGAGAGTGTGAGAGACAGAGATGATGAAGGTCTACAAGGAAACGGGGCCTTCATCCGGAGCAAAGTAAACTAAACAAAAAGTTTTAGGCTCTCCTCAATCTGTGTCTCTGTCTACCTGTCTGTCTGTCTGTCTGTCTGTCTGTCTGTCGTGTGTGTGTGTGTGTGTGTGTGTGTGTGTGTGTGTGTGTGTGTGTGTAAAACCCTTTAAATAAAAATAAAGACAAACCACCCCTCCTGGGCCTTTTACAGAGCACACTATGATTTGGTCCCCACAGCAAGGCTGCAAAATTAAAGAACTCTTTCCATTTAACAAGTCCCTAACGCCAGAGTGATGAGACACACCATGGAGCAGGTGGTGTGGCACAGGGGGTACTTCTCAACCTCTGTTCCCTATGGGTAAGAGATGACGGTAACAATGGGGACTGGGTTGGAGCAGATTGAGCCAGGGTAAGTCTTCCATGTTAGAGTCAAAGCAGATAACTGCCAAGCCCTCCCCTCAACAAAGATTGATGCTGTGGGAGATGAGCCAGGCAGCCCGGCATCTTTCCACTTGGACCTCAACCCAGTTGCTCTGCAGCTAGATCAAGTGGAGAAAAAAGGACCCTTGGCTGATTTAGGTCCAACCCTCTTGTCAGCGCAGAAAAGCACTTACTTTTACGTTTTAATTTCTCTGAAAGTAATGCTTTCCAGGGCTGGGGTGTAGCTCAGTTGGTAGAGTGCTTGTCTCACAGGCACCAAGCCCTGGGTTCCATGCTCAGCATGGGTTAAAAGCAGCTGCCTGGAGGCAAAGGCAGGAAGGTCTGAAGTTCAAGGCCATCCTCATCTGCATTGAAGATGAGCATGTCCTGCATCCTCATCTGTTTGAAGCCAGCCTGGGCTGCAGAACACTATATCTCCAACTGATGGTGGCGGTGGTGGTGGTGGTGGTGGTGGTGGTGGCGATGGTGGTGGTGGTGGTGATGGTGGTGGTGATGGGGGGATGAGCATGGTGAGATGATGATGATCAGGAGAGGGGAAGAAAGGGGAGAAGCAAGAGGAAATGGGGAAGAGGGGGGAAGAAGGGGAAGGCGGGGGAAGAGGTTAGTAATACAATGATTTCATCCTAATGATGAAGAAAAAACAAGCCTTCCTGTAATCTCCAGTCAGGAACATAAGATCCAAACTGGAACACTTTGGAAAGGGACATTTTGTGCCTCATTTTTCTCATACTGAGAACAATCACGGCATTTGATAGCCAGACTGAATTCCCGCAGTCTTAGCCAGGCATTAAAGTTCCTTGGTTCTGTTTGTTTAAAAAAAAATTGTAAAGCATAAAAATGCTATTGAAAAAGTTTGCTTAGCATTAATAAAACTGGATAACAGAAATTTAACTTCTCTCTCTCTCTCCATACGTATGTATGTATGTGTGTATGTATGTATGTACATATGTATGTATATATGTGTGTATACACATACACACATATATAATTTTCAATATATAGAGATGGAAGGACTTGAACTAAACACCAGGAAAAATATAAGCTTAGTGTTTCTCAAATGGTCTTGTTGCCATCATCTTAGGGAACTGGACAAAGATTATCAAACCCTTTAGCCCTTCATCCAGATGAGAAAACTGAGTCTCTGGTTGGGACGATGGCTCAGTGGGTAAAGTGATTGGTGAGCAAGCATAGGGACCTGAGTCTGGGTCGCCAGAATTCAGGTAAAAGTTGAGTACTTTACTAAGTGTGGGAGCATACCCTGCCACCTCAGGATGCCTACAGTGAGAGGGGAGGCATAAGGGGAGTCCTGGAAGCTTAAGGACCAGCGATCTTGACGTGCCAAGAGGGAAGAAGAGGCTGTGTTCCAACAAGGTGCAAGGTTAAAAGTACGAAAGGAAAAGGGAAATGATATGAAGGATGCAGAAAGGGAAAAGAAGAAAGAAGGTTGGGGGTTTATATGCATGTGTGTATGTGTGTGCACATGTGTGTGTTTGTATATACATACACACACTTCTGTACACACACATACATACATACATATGTACACACTTGTGTACATGCACACACACATACATGCATACACACAAACACAGGCATGTGCATGGAAAGGTCATAATGAAGCCCCTTTCCTTTGTATCATCTTTAAAATCAGAAGAAAGCAAAGATGAATGGCAAGGACTCAGGTTCAAGATTATCCTCTGACCTCCATTCTTGAGCCATGGTGTACATACACACACACACAGCATACCCCCTTTCTAACACACACATACACATACACACACACACACACACATACCATACTCCCTTTCTAACACACACCATATCCCCTTTCTAACACACACAACATATCCCCTTTCTAACACACACACACACACACACCATACCCCCCCTTTCTAACACACACACACACACACACACACACACACACACAGAGAGAGAGATTTTTAAAAGCAAAGAAAGCCAAGTTTGAGATTCTGCCCCAGGTTAAGCAGAGGAGCAGCCAACTCCAGGACCCAGAGTCTTAATTCCCGTATTCTGTCTGTCCCCTGGTTAACATCATTTCAGCGATGCCAGAGAAGACAGTGGCCAAATGGAAGAAGCTACCCGGTGATTTGGCCACGTAAATGGCTCACTGATTCCTCTAGAAATGCACTGCAGAGCCTTACGTTCACTTTCACCATCAAGAGATGGTGCCAATCTGCTAAGAACACACTGGCGGGAGCCCAGGGGACAGTCACTAAGGTCTGTGGTGAGTGTTCAAATGACCAGCTACCCACTGCCGTCCCCAAGGGAACCACTGAGGCTGTCTTCATGCTAAGGCCGGCTGGCTGTGAAAGATGCCATTAAAAGCCATCAATAAATGTGTCCCAGCTCTTGCTTTACTGTAAGAACCTGCCCCAGAATGATTTCTTGTCCTTTGTTTCCTGCAAATGAAGGTGTGACTTGTAGGAAATTGGCTCGTGTTTTCTGGTCGCCTCTCAAGGGGTGAGACGTTCAGGTCCTCAGGTGCTGAAACCAAAATTCAATATGTCCCAGTCAGGAGAAGATGGATGGCAATCGGGGATGTTGGCACGGCTGTATGGCCAGTGTGTATGCGTCTGTCCCTGTGAAATATGGCCGTTCATATCTCCTCGTTTTTCTTCATATTTCTCCCCCACCCCGACCCTGTTTCATGGGTACTGGGAGGGGAAAGGCTGGCTATAAAGCAGCCATCAGACCCTCACAGCTTAAACCACCCCCCTGAGAAATGAGCAACAGCAAGAAGCTCTACAACGAACTCCGCCTAAGTCCAAGGTCATGCCTAATTCCTCCTCATACCCGTGCCGACAAATGACTGCACGCGGCAGGCTGGTAATACGTTAGCTGGGTGAGTGACTCCACCATCCATCCCGAGGCAGAGGCAGAGGCCCGGCCCAGATCCACAGTGTGGGATAGACTGCATCCCAGCCAGCTGCAGGGGGGCGGGGCGGCTCCAGAATTCCCACCACTGCCGCCTTCCGGCTAAGATTAGGCAGGGAATTCCCATGGCCTTTCTGAGGGATGTTCACCATGGGAAACTGAAAGTCCTCAGGGGTCTAAGGCCAGCTGCGACTTTGCAAACACCAACTGGGGGTCACATTAAGGATTCACACCATGACCCAGAGCCTTGGAGGAGGGGTCCACAGTGTCCCCATCAGTTGTGTGTGGGGGTGGGGGGTGGGGATCTGTCCCTTTTTTCTTAAACATTCCTAAGGGCCCTGAAGAAGACAGATAAATGAATAAAGACAAATAAATAAAAAGTTCCTTCTTCCTCTTGTTTTTTTTTTTTAGAGTATTATTAACTTGATCAAAAACCAGTTGGTGTATAACGGACAGGACCCAAGCCTCCACTGACAAGCACGCCTACTGTTCTGGACTCCAGGACGCCTCGGGTTGTCTGGGGAACCCCACGGAAGCCATAAAAGTCCAAATACAAACTGTGAAATGGCTTCCTCCAAAAGCCCCCCAGGCAATAAATACTGTCCCCCTTTGGGGAGGTGACATGTTCAAAGGGTCTTTGTGGAAATGGCATGCTGAGTTCCTGGGCTTCCCTGTCTTCAGGCTCCTATTGGAGGAGCACAGTGTGAGTCCCCGTGGGTACACACAGGGATGCTCCCGGTCAGCGGTGAGGCTCTGTCCCTCATCTTTACCTTTGTGCCAGGCATTTATCCCGAGCCTCTGCTCGCTCTCGTTCCTTGGGCACTGCAAAGCGGCGTGGATTCTCACCCTCTAGCCATCGCTCATCCTGGCCACATCTCCAGGAGCCATGACATCTCTGGCTTTGGCCTTAGGAAGGGTGACAGCGGTTCCTGTCTCCTTGCCAAGGGGGGATGTCACGCCACCAAAATTTATGTACCAGTTTTCCTTGTACCAGCTTTTCCCAGGTTACCTCCCCGCCCATTACTACCCCATTAGTTGCCATGTGTCCCCCTAACTGTCGCCAGCCCACACTGTCTCTTTGTTGGCCTTGCAGCACCCGGCCAGTCCCTCCCCAGCCAGAGATGCAACTTAAACTTCTCATTGTAAGATAGTCCCTCCTTACCTCCCAAACAAACCCTCTGAAGGGACTCTCTGCTCTCTTTGGATAGTATAAGTGGGCCCCCGACTTGCCTGAAGCCCCTGGTTCTGTAGGAACACCCTTCCTTCCTTATTGGTATTCCATCAATAGCTCTCTTTCCTAACCCTTTCCTGCTTGGCCTCTGAGGTCTGCCCACAGAAGCGCCTTTGTTGGAAGATCCCAGGGTGCGGAAACCAGGCTGCAAAAGCAAGGGTGTCAACTTCAAAAGGGGAATGAGTCAAAGCGCAGGGAGACAAGTGGGAGGGGCCAGGCAACGGAGTACCACTCCTGAGGACTGCTGGGGCAAAGCCACCATGGCCCCTGTCCTGTTCTCAAACTGATCATTAGTATTGTGTCAAATCTGACTGTCAAACATGAGACAGAACCCAGGGTCTGGTAAATATTTTCCTTCCACAGTTCGTTAGAGCCACTTAGCTGGAGGGCGGCTTCCAACTCAGAGTCTTGGGTCAGGGGAATTTCATGCTTGGTTCACCTGCCAGTTTCACTGCATGATCAAGAGCATGCTCTGTTCCCAAACACTCCCCTTGCTAACCGGCTGTGTTGGGGACACCCCAAATCTGTCATGCCCGAGCTTCCAGTTCTTCTGCACACATCCTGACAGAAATGGACAAAGCTGCTGCTTGATCTCTTCCAGGGAAGAGGAAGGAGTGGGCAGCCCACCGCCCATGTCAGGAAGCGCCCTTGGGGTTCAGGAAGCCTGCCCCATGCCAGACAGAACATAAAACGCTTCCCCAAACCTCCTGCCCATGGCACTCAGCTTCTGGAGCAAACCGGTTCCCTCATCCTCACAACAACTCTTTACAAGGCTTCTCATCACTGCAAACATCCCCAGGCCTGAGAGTGGACCCCACATGGCCTGCATCCCAGATGGCTCCCAGCGTCGGTCACCCTCCTCCAGAACACAAACTCCCACCACAAAAACATAGATCCAGGTGCCTGGCACCATCCCCCGGGTGTGTGTGCTTCAGTTCCTTTAATGTCTGAGAACATGGACTTCAAGGAAAAGCTAGTCAGGAGAGGTAAAGAAAGTCATTTCATGCTGATTGAGGAATGACTCATTGGGACATGGCAGGGCCCAGCATCTGCACACAGAACAGGTGAATCCTGTTTCATAAAACAAGCCTGTCTGTCAAGAAGGACGTCACCAATCAACCCTAAGCCAGGGATCAAAGGCAGCACAAAACAAAACAGAGACACATCGCACTAACGACATCCTATCAGATGAACTTAACAGATGGGATGCTTGGTAAAGCATTCCGGCCAAGCAGTACAGAGGACACAGGCTTCTCAGCAGCGCCATGCTTTCTCCAACATAAGTCATGCATCGTGACACAAAACAAGTTTCAAAAACATGGGGACGATGAAATCACTTCTTGCATTCTACTAATCACGAAATCAACAGCCTGAAAAACTAGAAGAAAAAAAAATAATCCACAAACTCGTGGAGACCAAACAACGCATCAGTGAATGAAGAAATCCTAAAATTAAAAGACAATGAAGACACAGCATGGCAAAAACTATGGGAAACAACGGAAGCAGCCTAGGAGGGAAGGACGTTCATACCTACAAATGTGTACAATAAAAGGCTGGAGACTCGGTGGGTAAAGGCGCTTGCTGCCAGATCTTACCTGAGTTTAATCCCCAGGCCTGAAACAACTGCCAGAAGTTGACCCTCTGACCTCCACACACATTCAATGGCATTCATGCACAGACAGACACACAGACACAGACAGACAGACACACACACACACACACGTGCACATGAGCACATGTGTATAGATACACAAAATAAAAATAAACTTTTTAAATGTATTAAAACAAAAAGATTGAAAATAAACAACTTAATAATGACCATATAGCTTTGGAAAAATGAGTACAAGCCAAAGCCAGGAACATCAGACATAAATAATTAAGAGCCTAACAGAAAATGTTGAAGCAGAAACCAAAACCAAAACAAAACAAAAACACACACACACACAAAAAAAAAAAGAATCGGTGAAACCATTAGGCAAATTGACCAAAAGAGAAATAGAGAAGAGCAAGATTAATAAAATTGGAAATGAAAATAGAGACATTACAACAGATACCAAGAAATTCAAAACATCATAAGGACGTGGCTTAAAATTATATTTCATTAAAATCCAAAAGAAAATGACACTATGCCAGTGTACAGGACCTGCCAACGTTAAACCAAGATGAGATTTTAAAAAAATTAGACAGGTCTATAACAAGCCAACCATATTGAAGCAGTAATTAAAAATCTCCCAACTAAAAATGTCAATGGGGCCTGGGAGATGGGCTCAGTAAATAATGCTTGTTACACAAGTAAAAGGACCAGAGTTCAAATCCACAGAATGCATGCAAAAGCCAGAGATGGCAATGTGTGTCTATAACCCCCGCTCCTGTAACGAAAGGAAATGAAGTCATACAAGACGCCCTGCCACAAACAAAGTGGGATGTGTGGGCTGATAACATGATAAAAGCATTCTTATTGTGTATGCACGAGTGCATGCTTGCACTCACAAGTGTGAACATACACCACACACACACACACACACACACACACACACAGCACAATTTTGTAAGCAAAATAAATAAAGTTATTTAAACCTTGGCTCAGAAAGCTTCCCTGCAGAATTCTATCAAAAAAAATTATCACCAATCCTTTTCAAATTATTCCATAAATTAGACACAGAAGGAACGTTTCCAAACTCAGTTCACATAGCTAGTCATTACCTTGATACTCAAACTAGACAGACACCAAAAAAATTATATAATATTCGCTCTAATAAACATAAATGCAAAAATTCTCAATAAAATATTTGCACGCTGAATTCATGACCATATTTTTTTAAAGAGTTAAAAACAGAAGCGGGACTGGCTCAGGAGAACACAGAACTAGCAGGAGTGGGCAGGGCCAACAAGGATAAGGGCAGCAGGCTGTGAAGATGATCAAAATACATTATGTGTATGTATGAAAATGTCATAATGAAACCCATCATTATGTATAATTGATGTATGCTAATAAAACATTTCTAAAGCACAAGCAGATCTTAACCAGGGAAGGAAAGTGAATGGAGCTGACGTCCTTGAAGAAAACCGCGGCTCCAGGTCCATTAAACTGTGACAAGGCACCAAGGGAAAACTGGCTCACGGCCATCATCAGCTCACAAGACTCATGAATACTAACAAGTTACAAATTGTCTCATTAAAATGTGAAGAAAAATGCTAGACGTAGCATCACTGGCTACGTCCCGGTGCTAGGACAGCTAAGCAGGAGCATCGGGAGTTTGAGGCCATCCTCCGCTACTCAGGGAGACCCCGTTTCAAAGGAAAGCTGCACGTGTATGAGAGACAAGAGCGCTCCCTGCACTGCACGAATCTGAGGACCTAAGTTCAACTCTCAGAACCATGCGGAAGGAGAAAACTGACTCCTTGGTTGTTCCTGAACTCCACATGCATTCTGCAGTATGGACACCCACATCACACACACACACACACACACACCACCACCACCACCACCACCACCACCACCACCATCACCACCATCACCACCACCACCACCATCA
>NC_034590.1:153126483-153139117 GCF_900095145.1 Mus pahari
CACCACCACCACCACCACCACCATCACCACCACCATCACCACCACCACCACCCAATTATTAATATTTTTTTTAATAAAGAAGATGTACAGCTCATAGCCAAGTCTGTGAGTACTGCTAGGAAGCTGTTGCCGAGTCACCTCAGCAGAGCCTGCTGTCGCTTCACAGGCTCTGGTGACTCTAGCCTGACAGTGGCTGTCTTATAGCGAGCCCTGGCACTAGACGCAATCTGACCCGTAAAGCCCACTCTCACACTTGGGTGTGTGTGTGTGAGGGCCAGCTCTGGCTGGGGTTCTGGAAAAGACAGTACAAAAGAGCCAGGTACTTGGGAGAGACTTGGGGGTATCTGAACCAGTTTTTACTGCCCCTTTCCCCAACCCGCACCTCCAAGACTACTTGTAATAATAGGGACACTCTGAACCCCCTGGGACCAAGACTAGGCTCCTACAGGTTCCTCAGTAATGCTGGGGATGAAGCCAGACAGCTATGAGGTGGATGGACATCCAGGAGTCCCCACCTCGAGACGGATGCAAGAGTCGGGGCAGGAACAGCTAACACAACAGTGGTTCCTGCCTAGAAAAGATACATATATTTTTAACTTTCCTCAGCACACATCCAAGCCCAGCAGTTGAAAGAATTGGGTTGTTAAAGTATCTGCATCAATAATGTATCCTCCCAAATCAATCAGCTGCCAGGCAGGGCTTCTTACCCCACAGGCTGACTACAGAGTCTGCCCACACTGCACGGCTTAACAAACCAAAGACAGCATGCAATAGCACACTGAATTCTAGCACAGACTTGGAGCGTCCTGAGGAACTCCACCAGCTGTCCTTTGAGCTCCTTGGGACCCCTTGCCTTGATGTGTCCTAAGATCTCCAAGCAGGAAATGGAAGTACCCGAGCTACAGTGTTCCCATTTCAAGGAGGGGACAAAAAGGGATGCTAGGTCCCAGGCTGTCATCATCAAAACTCCAGGGCATTTCAGGCTACAAAGCCCCCCCCCCTCTCTCTCTCACACACACACACACACACACACACACACACACACACACACACACACACCACAGGGCCCATCAGACCCTACCTACGTGCACGTGACTATCAGGGCTCCCAAGTCCATCTTCATCAGAACTCCTACCCACCTCCTCCAGCAGCAAAGAACATTCTTTTTCCTCAAACACTGGATCTGTACTTCTCTAGCTCCTGGAAGCAAGGGTCATGTTCATGGCTTTCTGTGACTGCCCTCATCGCAGGGCCCAGACAACTCTTTCCACACAGCACTTAAAAAGCCGGCAGTAGACGCTTTTAGCCTGCACACCAGCACCGAGCCCTGGGCAACCTGCACGGTGTCTGTTGGCCACAGGCCAAGGCTGAACCCAGGTCGTGTGGAAGCAAGTGCGCTGAATAGGAGCCCGACCCAGATGCACAGCGTGGATCCCCGAATCATGGAGGAAAGGGAGGAAAAGCCTGGTGCTCTCCACCCCGGCTCTGAGCAGGAACGTGGCGAGGGTCACCAGCCTGACAACCCATTTACGCCAAAGAAAGCAAGGTAACCCCAAGCCCTGTGTGAGACTCTTCAGCCGGTGAGGAAAGGAAGACTCCGGATTACAAAGAATACAAACGGGCTATAACTGAGGTTCCAACGGCTGCTCAGATGGCACAGATGGGCAACGCAAGCCAAGGGCCATCTGCGGCTGGCTGGATAAAGGGAAGGTGGCGTGTCCAGACGGCGGAGTATTATCTAGTCAGTAAAATGAAGAAATGTTGGTACAACAGTGCCATTAAGTCCATTTACGTGGCATAGGACTGGCAAGTCCTTGAAAACAGAAAGCAGAACAGAGAGGCAGAGCCACTGTTTAAAGGAGACAGGTTTGGGGAAACCACATCTACATGTGGACAGTGGTGATGGGGTGCAGCTAATGCCACTGGAGAGTAAGTAGCATTCTCCCTGGTTAAGACGACCGACCGCTGTATATGTTTTACTACAGTGTCATAAACGGTCAAGAGGGCACGGAGGAAGCAGTAACCAGTCCTCCCTATGAAGGAGGGGCCAGTTCAGACCACTGAGGGAGAGGCCTGAGAGACTGAGCTGGGGGCCAATGGCCCTCCCACCCTGTCTCAGGTGCAGGAAGCTGGGAGAGGAGGTTTTACAGGGAGGGCCTAAGCCTTACCTGCTTAGTCACCTCACTGTCCAAGAACTTCTGTGACTCCCGCTGCCTGTCAGCAACTCCAGATTCCCCCTAGAAGAGTTTAAGTCTGAATCCATCTATGCTTGTTCCCAGGGGACCTCTCCATAACACCCTGAGCAGTGAGAACCCTGCTCATGGGGCAGCTGGCGTCCTCTGTGTCCCCGGACACTTCCACTCCCATGTGTCACTGCACTCCTCAGGACTTAAACCCACCTTCCTAGAGACCTTGGGAGCACCCTCTTCTTGA
This sequence comes from Mus pahari, assembly GCF_900095145.1. NCBI lineage: Eukaryota > Metazoa > Chordata > Mammalia > Rodentia > Muridae > Mus > Mus pahari. The sequence goes on from NC_034590.1 coordinate 153,128,917, forward strand.
CAACTCTCTAGTTTCCAAGGTTTTCTGTGACAAAAAGCTGGGTGGCCTGGTGAGCCCGTGTGCCCAGCATGTCCCCTGCTTCCAGAGCCAGATCTGCCAACAGTTGGCCATGCTGTACTGTGCTTAGCCCGGTGGGCCTCAGTTCCCCCGCGGTAAGACATAGGGTTGCACAGAATTGTAACAACTGAAAGCAGAGAGGAGTTGGAAGTGTCTGGCATGAAAGACTGAACAGATGGCTGTGTAACAACCCCACGTTGCAATGATATTAAACTTAATTTTTATGTGCTTATTGGAGAGATGACTCAGTCGATAAAACACCCGCCACATAAGATTGAGGGCCTGATCTCAGATCCCCATTACTCTCATAAAAAGCCAGGAACAGCAGCTCACATCTGTAGCCACGGCACTGGGAGAAGGGTTGAGGAGGAACACGGAAACAAGTACATGTCTAGAGCTCGTTGGCTAGCCGGTCTAAATGATTAGTGTGATTCAATGAAAAACACTCTGTCAACACCTGAAGTGGGGGAGGACAATGAGAAAGATGCTGGTCACCAGCTCTGGCCTCCACAAACACACATGTCTACACATACACACACACGCACACACACACACACCTGTATGCATATATATATGTGTGTATGTGGGCATCTGCACACGCATGCACACACATACACACTAAACACCCATAAGCAAACTTGAACACTAAGCCAGGCATACTAGTACACACCTGCAGTCCCAGCACCCATGACGCAGAAGCAGGACACTAGTTCATGAGTTCAAGACCAGTGTGGTCTATAGAGTCAGTTGCAAGCTAGCTATGGCTACACAGTGAAATTAGTGAGACCCTATCTTTTCTTTCTTTTCTTTTCTTTTTTGCCATTAAATTTGTGTTTCTTTGCCCCAAAGCAATCGGTAACCTTAACATCCTAGGTTTTCATGCACCAATATGGATAATTGTTTTTCCAATTTACTCAATCATGGTTTTGCCAGTGTTAAATCTCCATAGAACATGCTTATTAATTAATGCATGCTCCTATTAACATCTTTTCTTCTTTTATTTTTCTCTTCTACATTACATCCTGACCACAGTTTTCCCTCCCTCCATTCTTCCCCCCACCTCCCATCTCCCCCACCTCAGATCTGCTCCTCTGTGTCCCTTCAGAACAGAGCAGGCCTCCCAGGGGTATCTACTGAACATGGCATAACCAGTTACAACAACACCAGGCACAAACCCTCATATCAAGGCTGGACGAGGCAACCCAGTAGGTAGAAAAGGGCCCTAAACACAGGCAAAAGAGTCAGAGAGATGCCCCGACTCCCACTGTTAGGAGTCCCACAAGAACACCCAGCTACACAACCATAATGCATATGAAGAGGACCTTGAGACCCTTTCTTAACAGTAACCCAAACACACATCAAATTTTTTTAAAATAAAAAGTAAAAATATTTCCATGCTAGCTGAGACTTTGTTAAATGCCTTCCTTGATGGGACAACTAAATCCCTTGTTCATTAATTTTCCAAAGTGCAATACCTTAGCAAAATGATTTGTGTAGACTTCAAAATACAAGAGAAAAACCCCTTACTCCCTACGTCTCCCCAAGCTGCCCCTGCCTGCCTGCATCTCCCTGCTTTGTCTTCTCTGGCTTAAGAATTAGGTCTGCCTTGCACTGCTCTGTCCAGTGCTTTAGCTATGCCAGTACAGCGCCCTACATTCACCGGGCATCCTTATAGCACCACCATGAAGCCCTTTGGAGGGGGCTCACCCTGGCTGTTCATAACTGTGAAAGCCAGCATGATTCTGAGCCAGTTTGGGGCTGGGCTGGGTCCAAAAGCGTGGGCCAGATCTGAGTGGACGTCCATCCATGCTGAGCACAGGGGCTTGCTGGGCATACAGCTGTCAACAGGAGGCCAGCTGCCCTGCCCTTTTCCCTGAGGCTCCTGAGTCAGCCCAGTGGGATGCTGGCCTTTTTTCGCCCGTCTTGACAGCATGCACAGATTTAATGGTGGGAAGGCACTTTGCGAATCCAGAGCACTCAGTAATTGCTAACTCGTTCTCCCAGATTGCGCTCTGCCGGCTAGAGAGGTGATCATCTGCTCTGGGGGTTGACGCCCTGGGCTCTCACACTCCAGCCAGAGCAGGCAGAAGTAAATACCCAACAGGGGTCTCCACTTAAGTGTGCCCCCAGCACACAGGGGAGCAAGGCCTTCCTAAGCAGGAACCAAAGAGAAAGAATGTGATAATAGGGGCCCTTCCACCCCTAACTAACGTGGGATCTGGGACAGCAACCTTGACCCTGAAAATCTGTATGAACACACACACACACACACACACACACACACACACACCTCACTCTATTTTGGACACAGACTAACCATAAGACCATGGCTTTGGGATCAGATGGGCCTGAGTTCACCTAGATTCTCAGGACTCTTGTCTGAGACTAACTTAACTCTAAGCCCAGACGGTAGTCAAACAGATTCCCTGAAAAAATAAATAAACAAAAACTTTGCAGAGAGAGAAGCAAGTCTGGGAGATAGGATCACCTAGATCTCCTGAGGTTGAAATAGCATGTGGAAATGACATTTCCATGGACTTCTACAGGGCTCAGTGACTAGAAGGATACCTTCGAATTCTAATAACTTCTCGAGAGTGGGTAACCCCAGGCTTCACAGATAGGTGCTTGTGTGCGCTCCAGCCTGTCTCCTCAGCTCTGACAGACAAGAAACCCTTCTCGAGCCTGTTTGGGTTTTTTGTTGGTAGTAGACAGGATTTAACTAAGTAGCCCTGGCTGTCCTAGAACTCTCTATGTAGACAAGGCTGGCCTTGAACTCACAGAGATCCATCTGCCTCTGCCCGAGGAGTGTTAAGATTAAAGACGTGCATCACTGCTCCTGGCTTGGAGGTTTTCGGGCTTTTGTGTTAATTCTGTCTTGGTTTTTTACTGTGTCTGTCTGTGGTATGCATGCATGAATACGGGCGCATGGCATGACATGCATGTGGCGATCAGAAGTCAGTTCTCTCCTATACCGTGTTCCAGGTCAGACTGGTTGTCCAGTGTGCATAGACAAGCACCTTTACCTGCTGAGCCATCTTTCAGCTACTCCCCAGAGCTTTATGACACAAAGAGAATGTGGTAGAAGCAGAGGAGTCCCCTAGAGATGACCCTGCTTGGGCCAGCTTCTCCTCTAACCATTTACGTAATGCCACTTCTATCGTTAACACCTTGTGCCTCTCACAGGCTTCCTCTGTCTCTGGACAAAGCTCAAGAACTTTCTGGAAAGAGGGGTGTTAAGAAGTGATGGACGCCTAGCAAGACTCCTGGGGACGGCGCAGACGGGAAGGAGGCCCCATCAGAGCTGGGGGCCACCAGGGAGCCCTACTTCCCACACAGCGGTCTGCGTCTTCTCAGAAGCTGGACAGGCTCAGCAGCTCTGCCTCCTGTCCTGGACGTGTGGCAATAGCGAGGTCACCTTCTGCTTCGGGTAATTTCCCTCGGAGGCGAGACAGATCCATTCTGTACAGCTATTTGTTTCAGTGGGTAGCCTCCTGCCTCTGATGGGGGCTGGGCCCTGGCGGGAAGGGATGCTTTGTTCTTCTGTCCAGTGCTGACAGTTTAATTAAACCCAGCTTGAGACGGGGGTCATGGGGGTCAGTCATTCTTCCACAGGGCTGGGCAGGCTCCACAGCCTGGCTCCCACCACCAGGACCTTGTTAATGAGTTATCGTAGTCCTTATGACAGGGATATAGACACACATGGGAAGCGGATGCTCTGGGCTGCCTCAATCACTGTCTGCCCCTCCCGAACCTGCAGAAATCTACAGAGACCAAGAAGTCAATCTGAAGCATAAGGGCTTCAAGGCTAAGCAGAAGCCAGAGAACCTGAGTGTCCAAAGCAATTTGAAGATGAGTAAAGGAGGTTGCCCGCCCAGAGAGCTTCTAGTCTGTCAGAGCTGGGGAGACAAACTAGAGCACACACAAGCACCCGGCCCCACCTAGCAAGGGAAGTCTGCGATTGGCCGCTATAGAGAAGTTATCAAAATTCAAACATGTTTACCCCCAAACCTGAGCCCTGTGTTAGTCCATGAAAAGGATACCCTCTGAGAATTGAGTGACAGATAAAAAGTTGGTCCAAACCAAGATAACCTGCTACCAGGTACAGCCGCCCCCACAGGCGACTCGGGTGTGGCATATCCCTCAGACAGCACCTATGGTGGACTGTCACCTCCTGGACAGGGGGACACGTTGAACCCATAAGGCCACACTTTAGTCTTTCTGCTGGCCAGCAGCCCAGCCTCCCTCCGTGACCTTTCTGGGTATTTCTGCAGGAGTATTTAAATCCTTCTTTTAAAAGATAAAATTAACCGAGTGAAGCCAAAGCCAAAGACAGGTCCCTGTGCAGTGAAGAGATGATGCTAAGATTCTAAGCTAAGGAGGAGAATGCTAAACCAGGCTGTGTCTGCAGAGACAAGGGAAGCCAATACTGATGCTAAGCTACACTCAAGGGCCTGGTCACTCTGAGACGAGGTGTAGGAGTTAGGTTTGTTCCTTGCAGAGCAATCCCAGCACGGATGTCCAATATACCCCGATACCTGCCATGTGCCACAGTGCTAATGATGCTGAGGCACAAAAGTTTTCATCTCTCATCAACCTCGCAACAGCCCTGGGACGTTGGTAGTTATTTTGGTCCCACAAAAGAGCAGCTGGATCCACAGGGCTAAAGGAAGCCACACCACGCCCCTGGGACTCATTTGTTTGGGGTTTTACGGCACCGAGTCTTCTCGTATACTAGGCCGGTATTGTACCACTGCGCTGCCTCCCTACCCACCAGTGTTAGTTTTAACTCAGACTCAGGGGCTTTCCATTAGCGTTCAAAGCTGGCAGGTTTCCTACCATAAATACAATACGTCCTTCTTAAAGAACATCTGGGAAACACAAAAGAGAAAAATCACCCGCAGTCAATCCCTGCTAGAATTCCGCAGTCATTTTCCATGCATTATTTAGAGTAATTCAGGGATCAATACAACTCTGGCTTTTGATATCACAAACATCTGCATGATTTGGCATCTCCCACGAAGGCCATTTCTGATGACTGCTTAAGTACTCCATCAAGCAGATATGCTGGAATTTGTCTAACCACTCCCCTGATATGAGGCATTAAGGTTATTTCAACGTTCTCTTCAATATTCTGAATATCGCTGCAGCATGCACACTTATACTGGGGCCTTATCCCCCTGGGGTGGATACTCAGTGGTGGAATTTCCAGGTCCTGGTTTAAGCCCATTTTCAGGTGCATTATGGGCCCTCAGAGTCCCAGTGCCTAATTCCAGTCCGTACGTCTAACTGCTCTGTGATCCGAGGCACAGCCCCTCTTGGGGACATCCGCTGTGCATTTGGAAGGAATGGACAGGCTTCCCGACACCAGGGGGACTGCTAGTGTAGAACACACCGTAGACACACTTAGCTTCTGTGAGCTGCACAGACAAGATCAGCTGGCCCACGGACCGCACCATCTGCACACCCTGGCCACACCCTCTCCAGCACATTTGGTTTCTCTGAAGTCCACTGCCACACTGATTAGCGGAGCACCCGCATGAAAGTCTTTCATTTTCTCCAGATGTAAAGGCTTAGTAACAGAGCCCTTCAAAGCAAAGGGAAAGTCAACAGAGGGACCAGAAACACAGCCCTGGTGCTGATCTTAACGTGCCTTCTTAAGGATTGCTGTGGACCTGGAGCTAAGAAGATCACTGCACCAGCTGAACCCACAAACCCCTGCCACCATTAGGCCCAAGATGGACTAACACCATCCCTATCCCCAAGTCTCCAGGGGTAGGACCCAAGACCCTACAGAGATCTGATCTATGTGGTTACAAGTAGGAAAAGGGTTAACACTGTGGTTAATGCAAATGGTTGGGGCAGTGAAGTCATCCTTACCCAAAGAGATTCCTGGGCTCCTTGGTGATACAGAGAGGAGCAAGACAGCAAGGTGAACTGAAAGAACTAGAAACATCCTCCAATTCCAGTAGCTGAGGGGGATATCTGCGCCTTAGTTCCTCCCCTGGGGAGTCTAGGAACTTGATGGTCATGCTTTACACAAAAAACCCCACCCCCACTGTCACCCCTACCAGTCCTCGGGCAGCATGCCCGAGAGCTTTGTGACTGGGGGGGACTTGTAATCAGATGTTTATGTCACAGGAACATGATGGGGATGAAGCAAAGAGTAGCAGCAATTAAACCTTTAAACACTCCCTTATCTGTCCCCATACAGTTACCGCCATGGTGCCTGGGTGAGCCCAGACACAAGAATAAGGACTCGACCAATAAAACGTTGCTCAGCTGGTCGCCTCCCATAGAAGTTGCCCTTTTCAAGATGGCTCATGCCGGAGGTGCACAGGACGCACAGGTGCCGTCATGATTTCAAGTCTTTGCTTGATGTTGGTGGGAACATGCTAGTGGGCATTCTCTGCTGAGTCCTGCCGGCTCCTATGCCTTGCTTACAGAGATGAGGGGATTCAGAAATATGGATGCTGGGGCATAGCTTCATAGTAGAATGTGTGTGTGCTCAGCACCCAGGAGGCCCACGGTCCCATCCCCAGCACCAAAGCAAAGTGGTGAGGAAGAGCGCGAGACAGGCCTGAAGGAAACAATCTCTCTTCGCCCAGAGTCAGCTATGGGCTGTAGCCCTACATAAAAATGTCCTCCTGCCAAATGCGAGGGAACAGATGCCTGAGAAGCAAGGCAGGAAGTATTCAATGTACTGGCTTCAGTGTGGAGCTTGGAAACACCATCCCCGCCCCCACAAGAGCTTGAGGCCACTGCTTCCCTTGGCTCCCAGCCCAGGGGATTGCCAAGAGCAGGTGTCCTCTTCTTCAGGCTCCTCCGTCCTTGAGTGGATTTCCATATGCCGGTTTGGTTACAGAGTCCGGCTACTTAATATTTGTTAAAGTGTGGAAGACCTTTGCTCCGAAATTCCTATTGAAATATGAAACGTGACGAGCGTTGAGCTAGGAGTCAAGGTCGCTTCACATCGACTCTAAGGAGACTGTTTGCCTCTCCAACCTTGTCTCCCCCAGAGGTAAAGCCGTGGGGCACTCTTTCTCACAGTCACAGGTGCCAGGTGAAGGAGTTTCTGTCAAGGAAACCTGCATTATCAGGGCCATGACAGACATCCATGGCCGGCCACCCAGGAAGCATGGCTACACACCCCAGCTCAACTTGTAGCACAGTACAAAGGTCAAGAAGAAACACTGGCTTCCAAAAGAGTTACACTGAGAAAACCCAGGGCCATCTGACCTTTGATGGACGTGCTGTTTCCCGACTGTCCCCCATTCCCTGTAGTGGTCCCCACCTGAGGCCATCAAGATTGTTAATGGTGATTGATAACCACCATTAAGAGGACTCAAAAATCTAACTCAAAATTTGAAAATCCTCAAAAGAAAGAAAGAAAGAAAGAAAGAAAGAAAGAAAGAAAGAAAGAAAGAAAGAAAGAAAGAAAGAAAGAACATCCTGCTATGCAAGATAGTAGTCCCATAATGAGCTCCCCACCACAGAGGCAGCCAAATGAAGATTCAGCTGCACTGGAAATTCCTTAGTAAGTCTCAAAGACTCCCATCCAACCCCAGATCCCACAAAACAGAACAAACAAACAGTAGAGCAACTCAAAACCATGGAGAATCACAGAGCAACAATTAACACGTCTCCTTTATACTTGGAAGAAGTGCATCGGTGGTCAATAAAATGATGGCTTTGCAGCCAATAAAACTACGGCTTTACACCATTGCTACTAAATCCGGTCACAGAGCCCACGATTCTAAAGGTAGACAGAGCTAAAAATAGAAATAGCTTCACGAGGGCTTAGTGGAATGAATAAAGGTTCAACCCAAGCAACAAGGGTGTCAGAGTGTCCGCAGCAGACTGTAAGCACAGTTGCAGACACGCCCTCCTCCATGACCCTCCCACCCACAGCAGTGTGTGCAGCTGGATGCACTAGGACTCTTTCAAGATCTTGCCTGGAGAAGTTCCCACACAGACTCCGATAGAAAGGTCTGGGCGGTGATACCCAGGTCCTGTCCTGCCAGTAGGGCACATGGGGCCAAGGTCAGAGTCAGAGTCAAAGCCACTGACTCTATCCTGCGCGCACGCACACACACACACACACACACACACACACACACACACACACACACAGGGTGGGTAGCAACCCACGAGTGTAACTCACAGTCTGGATAGAGCCTGGTTGTTCTGAAACAGTAGTTCAGGCAACACTTGCAGCTGGTTGCGGTTCAGTCGTCTGGAAAAGGTAAAAGGAGAGAGTCACCTAAATGTCAGGCGATGGTGGAGGACACTCAGAAAGAACCGCATTCCAAGTCACTAGGACCTGGACTGGAATCCCCAGAGGGCCAGAGTAGAGTCCCTCAGGAAAGCATCGTCTCTTAGGCAGGGCTCATCTGTGAGTGGCCACTCGGCCATACAGCACCGAGGAGGATAAGACACTAAACACTACAGCAGCCTTTCTCCTTTGTTTCCCATCATCCCCTTCATGATCCACAAAGAGCTGATCCCAAGACGATCCCAGCTGGGAGTTGGGTCCTTGACTCTTTGAAACGTGAGCTAACTCCTAATGAGGTAGGGATGCTAAACATCCGGGTACCTAAATGCTTCGTCCATGCTTGCCCAGGTAGCGTTGGTGTTTGACTGGCGGGCTGGGTTTTTCTTGTGTTTGCTTGTTTTTGTTGTGGTTTTTATTTTTATGTTATTGTTTACTCTGGTTCTTTTTAAATGAAAACTAACTTCTATTAAAACTGAAATGCTTTCAGATGAGCACCGGAAAGCATGCCTTTAATCCCAGCACATGAGATGCTGAAGCGGGAAGATCATCCTGAGCTTGAAGATAGGCAAGCCTACATAATGAGTTCTAGGACAACCTGAGACAGGCTGAGACCATATCTCAAAAGTGGGGTGAACTTAAGATAGATGGATAGATAGGTAGATAGATAGACAGATAATAGATGGATGGGTGGATGGATGGATAGATGATAGATAGATAGATAGATAGATAGATAGATAGATAGATAGATAGATAGATTATACATGGATGGATGGATAGATGATAGAGAAATAGATGATAGATAAATACACAAGTGAGATTATAAATAGATAGATGATAGATATATAGATAGGTGATAGATTATAAATAAAGAGATAGATGATAGATATATAGATAGATGATAGATTATAGATAGATAGATAGATAGATAGATAGATAGATAGATAGATAGATAGATAGATAGATAGATAGATAGATGATGGATGCTTTTAAAAAAATAAAACCTCTACATTGGATGTGGTGGCACAGACGTCATTTAATCCCAGTATTCTGGAGGTAGAAGCAGACAAATCTCTGTGAGTTCAAAGTCAGCCTGGTCTACATAGTGAGTTCTTGAACAGCCAAGGCTAACAGAGAGATCCTGACTCAAAACAGCAAACAAATATATAAATAAATCAAAATAGGGGGAAACCTCAAATTATGAGGAAAAAGACACCCAAACACCAGCATGCCCCTTTCCAGACAGCTTTTTTCCTTGCCAAGCAGAGATTTTATTTCAGTGCTGAGAAATAAACCCAGGCCTCATGCACACTAGGAAAGTGCTAGAAAACTGAGCTATACCTCAGCCATGTTTATTGCCAATGCCCAAGGTGGTGCTTTCGAAGTTTTTATTCTTCTAGGGCAGTGGTCCTCAACCTCCTACTGCTGTGAGCCTTTAATGTGGCTCCTCACACCTTGGTGCCACCTGGCTGAACAATTACTTGTTGCTACTTCATAACTATAATCTTGCTACTGTTATGAACACAATGTAAATATCCGATATGCAGGATATGTGATATACAAGGACCAGTTATTCCCAAAGAGGGCACAGCCCACAGGCCGAGAAGCACTGTTCTGGGAGCAGATGAGAGCATCACCTACACACAGGCAGGAGCCAAAAGTCTGCGTCTGGAATCTGCCTGACCGGAAGACTGAGATCACAGAAAGGATCCACATCTGCTGTGGGAAGATTTCTTTTTTACTGTGTTCTTTAAAAAAAAAAAAAAAAGATTTATTTATTATTATGTAAGTACACTGTAGCTGTCTTCAGACACACCAAAGGAGGGCATCAGATCTCATTATGGATGGTTGTGAGCCACCATGTGGTTGCTGGGA
>NC_034590.1:153139382-153142152 GCF_900095145.1 Mus pahari
GAGAGGGAGGGAAGAGGGAGGGGGAGAGGGAGGGGGAGAGGGAAGGGGAGGGGAGGGGAGGAGGGAGGAGGAGGGGAGAGGGAGGAGAGGAAGAGGGAGAGAGTTTTGCAAAAGTCCCCTGCAAGGCACCAGCACAGTGTGCTGCACACAGGCCACCCAGGTTTTCTTCTCACTGACTGTGAAGAGCCAGCTCAGGAAACAACATCAATAACAACTTCTGGTGGGAGAAGAAGAGACTGAACTCCACACGTCACACAGGACCTCATCGGAGGTTAGCTCCTCTGATCTTGTATCTGATATGTAAGAATGGCCTTTGTCACCGCACTGGGAGCTGTTCTGTTCCAGCACAGGACAGACACCAGATTTACAGCTTTAGGAGACCGACTGGAGGAAACTGACTTTAAAGGGCAGGTTCCTTGGGAAACACTACATTGCTCTGGAAGAAACGGGACTACCGATGTAAGCCTTAAAGCAACAGAGCAGACATCAGATCTCTCCCAGCCCCTTAGCCCCAGTCCAATAAATTAATCCAGTATTTACACTGCCTCATAATTGCTAGGTTTAGTTTTGTTTTGCTTTCCCCCAAGACTTTCTCATTTTTCTGCCTTCAATTTTTTGAAAACATTCAGAAGGGGGAAGGGAAGGGAATTCAATAACTAATTTAAAGTGGAAAATCAAAGAACACTCAAGGAGTGAACTTCGTCATAAGAGACACAAGGATAGTTCAGAAAGAAAAGAGCAGCTGAGGGCTCCTGCCACTCTTTGTCTTTCTCAGCTCTGGGCACCAGGACAGATGCTTCTAGATGTCACCTCATAGGATGGAAGCAGAGTGAAGTACGAGCTTCCTCCTCTTAAAGGCGACAATGACACTCTCATCCAAGCACACACCTTCGTCCCTGCAGCAACCCACTGGGAAATGTTTAATGCCATCATCTTGCCATATAGCCTGGCTCTTACCAAGTGCCCAAGGTTGGCTTGCTGACATCATGGAGTTGCCCAAGAGAGAGTTGAGGCAGAGTGTGATGCCAAGACAGGAAGAGGTTAACCTGAGCTAAGCCGTGCAGGCTTCTGAGGCTCGCCCTTACGCATCTCCCATCCCAGCTCACATCCTCCATAACTGACTGCCCGGGCAACTGCGCATGCCCCGTGACCTCTGTGCAGCAGGCTAGCCCAGGCTATGGCTTAGACTTCGTGACCAGTAGGGCTTCACACTCCTGCTTCTATATCTGCTTTTCCTAACTGCTTGTGAGAAGCAGCTGTGTCTGCTCTCAACCTTGTTTACACCACAGGTACTTAGAAATAGGGTTACACAATTCAATCCATTTCATTCACAAATAAATGAAATGCCACTGGGAAGAGAGTCATCTATATGAAAATTATGTTGGCTGCTTTGGAGAGATCTTAGGCGGGGGAAAAGGGGGGAAAGCTGCCAATTGAAGAGCTGTTGAATTCAGTAAAAAGATTTAATTCTCCACCCAAATTGCTTCCAAGGTGCTGAAAAAAAAAATCTCATTCTACCTTCAAGAAACTCAAATTAAAAAAAAAAAAAATCACACAAGGTTTATGTGCGTGGTTTGGATGAATAAAGCCATAGAAAACGCCAGTCACTATCTCACACCAAAAGAAATAGAGGAATTCTTAGGGGTGAGGCTGGGAAAGGAGCCAATAAATGTACATTTCCATTTTAATTGAAAACGCTATATTCACAGACTGACTGTTTCTATTCTGATTCCCCACTCCCACCCGCTTTCACAAACCGATCCCTCCGGTCTCCCACAAATGGGAGCAGGTATCTGGCCACTGCACTGGCTGCTCACTGTGCATACCTGACACCCTGAGGTGACCCAGCTCAAGGCTGAAAGCAGAGAGAAGGGACAAGGTCTGCAGAGACAAGTCCTGACTGCAAAAGGAAGCCCCTGCCAGGCCTCAGGTGGCAGCAGCGGGTACAGGCCTTGCCTCCTCAAGCCTAGACCCCTCCCACCTCCTCTCCAGGCTACGCCTCCTCAAGCCTAGACCCCTCCCACCTCCTCTCCAGGCCACGCCTCCTCAAGCCTAGACCCCTCCCACCTCCTCTCCGAGCCACGCCTCCTCAAGCCTAGACCCCTCCTGCCTCCTCTCCAGGCCACGCCTCCTCAAGCCTAGACCCCTCCTGCCTCCTCTCCAGGCCACGCCTCCTCAAGCCTAGACCCCGCCCACCTCTTCTTCAAGGTCTGGAAAAACCAGAGGGGAGGTGGAATGGAGTAGATCCAAGTCAGCCCCGCAGAGGCTGGTATCCTATTGTAAGAGTTATAAAGAAAGCATACACAGAAATGAACATCTGGCCTAGCCCTGGATGGCTGACTGCTCAGTTTAAGGCCTGGAGGGAGGGGAGAGGCTTCTGAGCTGCAAAAAGGCAATGAGACAAACATGCCCCTTTCAACTGGTTTAATGCTTTGTTTTCTTTAACCTAAAAATGAAAGGAGAGAGATGAATTAGGTCTTTAGTAGGCTAAGCCTCGAAGGCAAAATAATCTAATCTCCTGCACTTGTGGCTTAACCTCTAGACACCTAGGTCTCCACACCTCATCTGTGGAACGCTGCTTGTGGTAGTTATCTCGGGGTTAGGTGACATACCACAGGGCCAAGGGCTCCACATAGCATCTGGCAGCAGAAGATGCTCAGTAATTACTACAGAAATTCATTGTGATAGCATCGAGGAGGAGAGAGAGAGAGAGAGAGAGAGAGAGAGAGAGAGAGAGAGAGAGAGAAAGAGAGAGAGGGAGGGGGAGAGA
>NC_034590.1:153142527-153147600 GCF_900095145.1 Mus pahari
ACACACACACACACACACACACACACACACACACAGTTTTCACTTCCCGTCTTTCCTGCCTCATTCACGCTGTGATTACACCCCAGTGGTATCGATGGTGTTTCAGTTTTGACCGTGTCTTATCTCCACCCAAATGGCTATTTCTAAAATTTTGGTAATTTGCAAAATATATACAGAAATATGAATTTCTAGCCATTATTCTGGTCAGTTCCTTAGCATGAAATGACCTTTCTGGTCAAAGAACATGAACTTTGGGACTCTCCTACTTAACATCTGCATCCAAACCATTTTTGCTGGACCAGATAGGCAACCACCATAAAGAGACACGAGGTAACCCCTGTCCTCACCCACCAGGTCCTTTTCCTTTTCGTGGTCACCGAGGTGAGATGTAGACAGTTTGTCAAGACCCAGTTTCAAAACTGAAAGCTCCACTCAGAAGCAAGGCACACGGACCCTGAGCTCTGAGTGTTCCTCCACTTCCTCATCACTGTGCTGTGCTCCTGTGCCTAAGACAGCAAGCCTCAGGTGGGGGAGAGCCTCAGGTGGTGGGGGGTCCCCCCCCATGGTTCTCCCTCAGGGACAATGAGTTTATGAACACACAAATCAATGAATGGCAGCCGCACCTCAGGAGAGGTACACGGAAGGAATCCCAGTTGTGTGACCTTTGCCTCCACATGTTCTTAGGGACAAGCAGTGGGCCTGCCGGGAGGGTGGGAAAGGATGCTGGCTTCCATTTTTCTCTTGATTACCATCTCATGATGCACTCTCAGGCAAGGTGAGGCTGGGGTCCCCTCCCTAAGCACCCCAGATCTTAGATCAGCTTGCTGATACCCTCTCTGTCAACCCCCGTACCCTCCCCATACTCACAGTCGCTCCAGCTCCTTCATGTCATCAAAAGCTCCGCGTTCCACAGCTCCAATCTGGTTCTCCATCAGCTGCCTGGGAGGCAAAGAGACAGAATAGCTAAACAAGGGCTCCTAGGAACCGCTGGAAAAGGGAAGAACCCCAACAAACTTTGCCAGGGCAATATGGTCTGGGGAGGGGGCGGGGGGTGAGGTGAAGGGGCAGAGGGAGCCATGCCCAGGCCCTGCGTAGATGCAGCTGAAATGGTTACAACTTGGCAAATTTCCCCAACTCAGGTCCCTCAGCAAGCCCTGCCTTGCAGAGCAGCACAGTGCCAATGGTCACAGCTATGCTTGAAGAAGGAGCTAGTGGGTACACACTGTGCTTTGGTCCAGAGCATACATCTAAGAGACACAGCCAACATGGCGGTGGAAAGCCGTACCAACTGGGCAGAGTCCACACATATAGGCCTCAGTGGCCAGACAACACCCCTACTGTCCGCACCACATTCTGCCTAGGCCTGTCTGCTGAAGAAAGGACTGGGGTGCCTGGGCCGACCAACCACCTGGCTCCATGGGTCTCTGCACCTTCCCCCACCCCCTCCCAACATGCTTTGCTTCATTGGATCTGACTGGTGGGCATCACCAAGAGTCAGGAAGCTGAGTGGTCATCCTGGAGATACTGAAGCACGCTCCTCCCGTGTTCTCTCCTCTCCACACCCAAGCAGATCAGTTACTTGTTCCTGCATGGGCTTCGGGCAGGGTTTAAGCAGGGTGTGTGAGTTGGTTCCAGGGTTTAAACAAGGTGGTACACTTTTATCTCTGCTGAAAGCCTGAGGGAGGAATGCTGGGAAGGGAGGAGGACCCCACCACCACCACCACCACCAGACTTGAAAAGGAAAGCTTTGGTCAATGTGAGTTGGTTCTAGAGCAACAAAGACTCCAGTAATTCATCACCCCTAACATCAAGAAGGATTATCCACAAAGTCCCCCCAGCCCCCCCCATTCCTTCAAAGACCCCCCACCCTAGAACTTTGAAGTCTACAGTTCTGAAAGAATTGCGGTCCAGAACCCTCGTACAATGACCCAGACAGTGGAAGGTGAGGGACTCTGGATATTTGAGTCCTGCCCACTGGATGGGGCAGGGCTTCCAAATCCCACTGAGGTATTGAGACCAGAACCCTGTTTGCCAAGGCTGCCTCTGCTTCCCAAGATCAGCAGAGTACAGAGGGATGGGGGCCATGGGGGTCCAACATGAGCACCTCATCTTTGCCTGACAGGTATAGCAGATGGCCCATTGCTGGCCAGCCACCTCAATCCACAAGATCTCCATCGTCAGACACCTGAGTAAAGTCACAGCTGTCTTCTGCTGTCCCCCTTCCCCATCACCCTCTCAACCAAGGCCTGAGGAGCCCTGTTGAGGAGGAGCCCTGCTGAGGAGGGGTCCATTGGAGATGGTGGGCTGTAGTGTGTTCTCCACCCTTCTATCCGGTATGTTAAATCTAATGCCCTGTATGATGTGTGTAGAGGCAGGGCTGTTAGGGGTGGGGCTAAAGTGATGTGGTAATCTGGGTGGTCCTTGATATTCAAGGACTAGTGAGTCCTTTCTGTATGCTCACTGAGCCAGGCCATGTAAGGTAACACTGCACAGATGCCCAATCAGGAACCAACCTGTGACAACTTGATCCAGGGTCTCAGCCTCCAGAGCCTGAGCGAAGCCTAGCTGAGAATTTAGGTTGTGTTCCACCAGAGAAGGCACAACTGAGCAGAGACCTATAGACTCTCCATGCCACCTGCTCTCCCCTCATCCCAGAGACAGAAATGGCCAAGAGGTGCCCCATCCAAGTCCTCCGTGCCCATTCTTCTCAGCCATGGGGGAGGCAGTAAGCTCTCTGGGTCAGGACACTCAACATCACCCCACTCCACCCACTCAGGAGGCCCTTGACTCTGCAATAGAAGGCCTGTGCTAGCTTATGGCTCTCAAACTCCCATCCAGAACTCCAGACCCAAGGCTGGGGTGAGGGTAGAGGCAGACCGTGATGGGAGCCCCATACTCACAACACTCGAAGCTGCTTGAGCCCAGCAAAGTCATTCTTGTGGATCCGAGTGATGTTGTTGCCGTTGAGTTCCCTGGGAGAGAAAGGGGGAAGGAAAATAGTGATGTGAGTGGTCCAGGCCCCCAGGGCTCAGCTCAGATTCTCCTGCACCACCACCAACACGCCCCCCTCAGCTCAAGCCATTTGCCTCACCAGTGAGTTGAAGCCCAGCACATCCCTTCTCCCTGCACTGCTACCCACCAAGAAGCCCAACTGGCTGGGGCCTTTGAGTGTCCCATGCTCCTGCAGCAGGAATAATAAACATGGCTCACTGTTGAGGTGTGCAGAAACCCCCAAACATGGTTCCTGCCACGCCCACTCCAGTAGTGGCTCGCATTACAGGTTTGGAAACCTGGAAGCAGTCCTAAGGCAAAAGAATTTCAAGGAAACTTAGCCTCCTGGAGCCTTGGCATTTCCAACAACCCATATACTCAAACCCTATCCACATGTTAGTATGGTGTATGCTCTCTTTCAGTATTATAAGTGCCTTTAAAAATTAAATTTGATCATAGGTGAACCTCCACCATTGTGAAGTGGAAGAGCTTGGAATTCAGCAGGATTCAGTGAGAAGGTTACCTATTCATTAACATTCAAATTTACTTCTAGTAAAGACTGGTGAAACTAATTAGGCATTACAAAGAACAGAGCTAGAATAGCTCAGGGCTAGTCTGCTGAAGTGTTTACTGAGGACAGGGAATACACATAGGCCTGGCAAAAAAGGTGGGTTTTAAATCCCCCTGAAACAGGTTTTTCCACTAGGCCCATAGGAACAGCATAATCAAGGATTTACTGGGAATCCCTAGTTGTGGGGGTTAACAATTAACACCCGGCTTCCTCCTCAAGCTGCATGGTCCTCCCTGGTCTTTTGATGTATACAATCCTTTATCTTGTGTTACTGTAACTCTTTCGGATGTATCCCACCCGGCTTCCCTTGTTTGTTCTGTATTAAAAGTTTGATGTTCAATTTGAACATTACATTCAGATTCTTCTCTCTCTCTCTCTCTCTCTCTCTCTCTCTCTCTCTCTCTCTCTCTCTCTCTCTCTCGTGTGGACTCTGTTTGTCATCGCCGAATCCTCACTCATCTGCCACCAGAGACCCATTCCACGCAGATAAGAGACCCCAGAAAGGAGGTAGTCTGCGGCAGGTTCCACCCTGGGGACTTAGCCTAGATGGAGAGACAGGTCACAGAGCAAAGAATCTGGAAGTAGGCCATGGGAGCCATTCAGGGGAATCCTAACCAAACCTCAGAATTCCCAACCACAAAATGAAGGGCACCAATTGTGACAGCCTCATAGTGTTACACCGGCATAAATAGGTAAGGACAATGGCTGCCCTTGGGGACAGCCACAGTATCATCATGAATGACCGTGGCTCATATTCTGAAGCAGAGGAGAGCCATGCAGTTCAGGAGCCCTGAGGAAAGGAGACTCGAGCTGAGGACCAAAAGACAAGGAAGAGCAAACTCAAGCAAGAGCCCACTGAGTCATCCCGAGTGTCTGAGGGGAGTGAGAGACAGCCTGAGAGTTGGGGACTGTGGGTCCAAGCAAACCCAGTGCAAGCAGAGAAAAAGCAAGAAGTCAGTGATGGTCTCACACGAACCCATAGACCTTCCCGGTGTGGCTAACAGGAGGATATAGCCAAGTAGAGAAGGCTGAGTCTGCTGCTCCATCCCCAGGGGCCAGACCTACTGATGCTATGGCTTCTCCTCCCATCATCATGTGCATCAGCTCTGTCTTCCCCTCCAAGGTGGATTCTTTCCTTCTCTGGCCCATCTCCAGAAACTGGAACGGATCCTGGACTCATGTCTCCGTCCTCATTGGCTCGCTAGACAGAGACCACACCTCAGAGGCTATATGGTCCCTTCCCACCCAGCCTCCTAGAGCTTGCTCAGTCTCTATCCAGAAAGGCGCTGCTCAGCCTCAGGACGCCAGGCCACTCTGAGGGAAAAGTTCTTGCACTGTCTCAGCCACCGCAGTACACACTCAGACCCATCTGTCCCCTCCAGCCAGCGTCTAACCCATCCTTGGGACAGGAGCCACACTGACTCCTCTTCATGACCATTGTCACTGTAAACTGCATGCTTCTCATCAACCTAAATGCCACCCCAACACACACACACACACACACACACACA
>NC_034590.1:153147720-153160936 GCF_900095145.1 Mus pahari
CACACTCACACACATTCACACATACACACACATACATACTCACACAAACACACACTCACACACTCAGTGTTCATCTATAAGGTTTTCTTCTCACTTAGCCAAACAGTAGCCAAAAGTTCCAGGTATGACCATGAGCTCAAACCAAGTCTCCTTTGTTCTGGAGTGTGTTGAGATGTATGCCGTCTAGACAATGCTCTACAGTTGCTTCCCCTAAGAACTGTGTGTATTATTTGCTTCCACAGGTCCCAAGAACCTAGGTCCTCACCTAAGTTGCTATCGTGACCATCTAACAGATGAGAGAACAACAGTTCTCAGATGTTAGATGTTCTCCCAAAGACAACAGCTGAGAGATGACAGAACCCATAGTCATGACCTTGTGACCCTTAGGGCCCAAGCTGTCAATCAAAGCTGACAAGTCAATAGTTGATTTGGCTCATGCTCCATGTCTGGGACTCTCTGTTCTCATCCCTTTTATAGTAGGATCTGAGGGGCTTCAGTGGTGCTCCAAGTTCCCAGACCATCAGTAAGGGCCCCAAACCTAGACCCTTCCTCATCCTAAATGCTGTGAGAACATCTTCATGTGATGACAGGCCTTGTTGATCTTGCCGATTTAAACATTCCTTCCTGGAATGCCCATTCATCTGTACCTTCTGCAACACAACTCCTTCAAACCCTGGAAGCACCTTCAGGAACCCTTGCTAACAGACTCCCGAAGGCAGTACTTCAGCCTTCTTTTAAGCCACCATGATGAAACTTCCAGCTGCAAACCCCACAGCACAAGGTAGGTTTGTATGGTGGTTTTGTCTTTCTCATTTAAAAGATACATATCTGTTGGTTATAAGGGCAAACGATGTTAAAACAATTGCAGTGAAGTGAATACGTGCCCCATAGGCTCAGGGGTTTGAACACTTGGTTTCCAGTGGGTGGCACTATTTGGGGAGTTATGGAACCTTTTAAGGATGCAGCTTTGCTGGAGAAAGTATATCACTGGAGGTGGCTTTAAGAGTTCACCACCTTGCTCCACTTTGACTCATCTCCATCTGTGTGGATGGAGATGTGATCTCTCAGCTTCCTGCTCCACCTACCTGTTGTCATGCCTTCCCTCCCATTATAGACTCCTCTTGGTTCCTAAGCCAAAATAAACTCTCCTATAAGTTCCTCTAGGTCATGCTATTTCTTCATAGCAACAGAAAAGTAAACAAACTCAAATGGTCAGCCATAGAGCCAACACTTGATTGAATTTCAGAAAACCAAACATACTCTGTGAACTACAAACCTGTCTGATGACAGAGAGCTGCCACCACAGAATGTGGCAGCAGGTCAAAAGACAGCCTGTATTCCGTGAGAGCTACTACATGCACATTCACTCACATGCACAGATGTGAGCACGGGGATGGAATGGGGGGGGAGGTGAGCCTGGGGAACACATACTCATTAACAGCTACATCTGATAAGTGGTAAGATATAAGGTGACGTTAGTATCTTTTCAGTTTACTTTCTGCACTTTAAGTTTTATAAGCCAATGCAGTATCCAAATTGTTTCATTTAAAAATGTTATTAAAATTTTAAATAAAGAACATTTAATTAAAAAATAAAAATTAGGGACATGTGAACTTTAAGTCCTGGAAAAGAAAGGAAAAATTAAAACTGCATATTACTAAGAATAACCATTAGGGATAATCCCCATGGGCATTCTAGAATATTTTTTCTCAATTTGATATACATACTTACATACATACATACACACACACACACACACACACACACACACACACACACACACACATTGCTTGTCTACCTGAGATAATCTCTCACAAGTACTCAAGTACTTCTGGAAGACTTCCTAGGGCCATTTTATAAGGCAGCTGGCTATAGTGTGTTCCTAGCACACTGCTGACAGAGAAAAGACAAACACTAGAACCTGTCTACCCAAGAAAGAGCCAACATGGAGCTCAGGAATCCCCAAGCACAGAATCCCCACGAAAGCAGGTGGAAGTGGACAGGCAGGCAGGAACTTCTGATTACATCTGGCACCTGCATGTCTTCCTTCTCACTGAGATGGTGAGGACACTGGGGCACATGTGTCAGCCAGCCCCTCCTCCTCCCTTCCTACCCATCACCCATCTCCACGTTGAAAGAGACTGGACAGCAAGGCAAGGCACGATGGCTCAAATGGTAGAGCAAGTCTGGCCTCTTTTCCAGGAGTCCCTGTTGGTGGTTTCCTGTCTCAGTCCCAGCCTGCTCCATGTGTCCTCACTCTCAGTGGCCGTAGCTAGGGAGAACCCCTCGCCCTCCCAGGTCTGAGGGCAGTGGCAACTTACAAACATCATATAAGCCTTATCTGAGCCGTGGCCTTCTAAAGGTTGTCAAGCCCTTGCCTTAGCAGGACAACCATGGTCTCTTGCTAGAATACACAGCATCTGAGCCTCTATTCCTCCAACAGGTAGTTCCAGAGTGTTGCCATGGAGACCCTCTCCCAACAGACATGCCGCTGGGACCCAGACACACACCCAAGACCACCGCAGCCAGAGCAGCAGGTAGTGTGGCTGCTAGGACAGCTCTCAGCCTCAGACTGAGCCCCTCCCCTACCACTCCTTACTGGTTCCTACAACGGCACAGAATAGTGAAGCAATTTGCCCAGTGGTGCACAGCCAATAGATGACGGGACAAAGATAAAGCCAGGCTGGAGTTCTCCCTCACCCTGCCCCTGCCACGCCAGGAAGCCTGAAGTTTCTGGCTTCCTCCTGTCTCATCACCCTGTCCCCTCAGTCAGTGCAGTAAGATCTTAGACAGAGCTAAGGTCACTTGCCAGCTCTGGAGCCCCGTGGTAAGACTCAGAGCTTTGCCTAAGCAGAAACCCTGGTAGGAAGCGTCCCCACTTCTGCCAGTTCCTTTGTGACCCTAGGCTAAAATAAAAACCTGAACGGCAAAAAAGATTTGGGAGAAAAGTCTCCAAAGCACAGCTATGTGTGGAAAACCAAACCAGAAGGATTTCGTGACCCTTGATGCCTCCCTCTCAGGAAGCAGGAGTACTCACAGCATCTGGGAGTTTGTGAAAACACAGAAGGGATCCTTGGATAGCTTAGGCTTTAGGAGGCTGAGCCCAGTTTCGAGCTCCCCATAATACCTCACCACTCTGGAGGTCCAGCTGTCCCCATCGTTTAGGGACCAGAACACTCCCGTGGTGAGCTGAGCCTGCACTGGTGATGGGAAGCTCGCACTAGGAATGATGTAAGGTCCCTGGACTGCTTGCCGAACCTAGGTCTTCCCTGGGTGGACAGTCAGGTACTGCTGGGGTAGGATGCTTAGGGAAGATTGGCCCTCCTCAGCACTGCCCAGAGTCTTGAGGCCCTCCGAGCCTGGGCAAGTCGCCTGCAAGTGGGTCTAGCTGCCTGCAAGGCCCACCTCAGGCCTTCACCCTTGTGCCAGCTTCTTGTAGAGATGCCCCACATTCACCCTGACTGGCTCTCCTCTAGTCTGTTCAAAAAGCCACAGCCTGGGGAGTCTTTACAAGCTGTCGATTTGACAGCTTCCTCATGTAAGTCCTGAAGTTACTCTCTATCCCATCCCCTCCCCATTGCTTCATTGGAATGAAGACAAAACCTCCTTACCATACATTATAAGCTCCCCATTGCCTTCCTTAAGGGATCCCCAACTCCTAGCCCCATACCCTTCAAGGTCTGTGGCACAGCCTCTGAGTCTGACATCTGCTATGCCCTCCCTTTTCCAAATTTCCCTTCCCCGGTGGCAAACCTTCCTCTTTCAGAGACACGGAGCCATCCTCCACTCCACAGCCCAAGCCAGGGACAGCCTTACAGGGGATTTTGAAGGAGTCTTGAACCGATGTCACAGTCTCACGACCCCAGCCCCTGGACCTGAAAGAAAGCTCCTGAGAACACAGGCCAGGTTGTTTCATTGGTTTTGATGTTGTTTTGTCTTGATTTGATTTCCTCGTCTCTCCCAGGGTCTAACACAGCACACGGCACGTGTTTCAAAAGGCTTTCTGGAACGCAGCAGTAGATCTGCCTTAATCTGACATGTTTCCAGAAGCAGTGGCTTCAGTGGATTCTGTTTCCCTGATCCCTCTACCCTACAACCCACCTCCAACCCACTTGATATACCCATTCCCCAGATGGACATATCCTCTAATTCCACGTGCCTCTTGGCAAGGACCTCTTCTCTTCCAGCGCCTTCTGCTCTCCTAGGTGTGCCCGACGTGAACAGGGAAATCCTGCTAGTGAAAGCAGCCGGCCACAAACATGTCAGCTGCAGGAGTGTCTTCTATCGAAGGCTGAATGACACATTGTCTTACTGAGTGTTCATCACTTGGCACTCCATTAGCCTCTGGCCATTGGGAATAGTGCTGCTATGAACACAGATGTAAGTGTATAAAACAGATCTCGAGGCTTCTGCTCTCCATTCGTTTGAGTCATG
Source organism: Mus pahari (assembly GCF_900095145.1). Taxonomy (NCBI): domain Eukaryota; kingdom Metazoa; phylum Chordata; class Mammalia; order Rodentia; family Muridae; genus Mus; species Mus pahari. The sequence goes on from NC_034590.1 coordinate 153,152,155, forward strand.
AAGTATATTCTTTCACTTTCTACAGCTAGGACAGAAGACCGTGATCAAGGCTACTCATAGAAGGGTTTGTTTGTCTTACAGTTCCATCTCATGAGCAACAGACATAGCCACAGAAACCAGATACTGAGAACGCACATCTCAAACCACAAGTACAAAGCAGGCAGAGCGAGCTAGAAATGGGGTTTTTGCATCCTCAAAACCTAGTGACGATGCTCCTCCAGTCAGTGCCACCAACTGGGGACCAATTGTTGGATTACATAAGCATATAGGGTACTTTCTCACTCAAATCACTATGTACAGTATTTCTTTACTCGTCTCTCTCTCTCTCTCTCTCTCTCTCTCTCTCTCTCTCTCTCTCTCTCTCTAAGACAGGGTCTCACTATGTAGCTCTGACTCTCCTAGAACTTGCTATGTAGACCAGGCTGGCTTTGAACTCACAGAGACCCATCAGCCTCTGCCTCGTGACTGCTGGGATCAAAGGTGTGTTCCGTTATGCCGGGCCAGTAATTCTATTTTTAATTTTTTTTTTTTTTTTTTTTTTTTTTTTTTTTTTTTTTTAGAAATTGCCATCCTGTTTGGCACAGCAGCTGCTTCCTTGGATGTTCTCACCAAAGCACATCCTCACCAATAGGTGTTATTCTCTGTCTGGGAATGGTTTTTGGTTTGTTTTTTGAATGGAAGCAATCCCAATAGGAGTGAGGGGGTCTAGCCTAACTCAGTTCTGATTCCATGTCATCTTCTTTGGGAGTCAAACTTCACCTGGTCCCTTCATCCACTGAGGCCTGGCTTACTCCTGCTAATCCCTTTCTCTGACCTGGGACCTGTCCCCACACAAACATCCCGCATCGGGGATCTTCCCAAATAGCCACCCCCAAATAGTCACTCCCCACACACAGCCACTGAGTCCCTGGGCTGACCTCCACCTGCAACCTACCTTCCCGCATCCCACCAACTCTCCTCTTTTCCTTCCACCTCTGGACCAGACGCCCCCTCCCTATGCCAGCTGGCTCCTTGGGTCTACCCCAAATGTGCACAGGCCTGGGATCAATGATGGACCGGACAACCAGGTGGCCTCCAGGCCCCAGCGCAAGGCCCTGACAGGTGCTTTGTAGTGCTGAGTGAGTGAAAGGAGCCGGCCTTATTAACATCTGAAGAACAGCAGGCTCCAGTCAAATTTAAAAGCTACACACAAACACAGCTCCCAGGCTCACGACTCAGGGACTCTCAGCCAACCACTGAGCGGCCAGCTGTCCTGTCCCCGCTGCAGATGGCTCCACCTCTCTGTAAAGCTGGTTTAACGTCTGCTCCAGGACTGCTGAGTAAGACTAAGAGGGTAGATTAAACTGTAAGGCATTTTTGCCCTGAGTCTGGCGTGAGGGGGTTGTAAACGGTGACCACAGGCAACTCCAAGGTGCATCTCTGTGTCCACCCTTCTCTGACCTGTCGCCTGCCCTCCCCGACCCCATCATTCAGTGACCCTCCCCCCACCATTGCTGTAACACAAACAAGCGCCTCTCTGGGACCGCTCTCCTGCTCTCTCTGCCCTAAACTTCCCACCATCCCGCTGGCAGCCCTCATCCTCAGAGAGTGAATGGCCCTACCCTTCTCACCCTCCTCCCCAACTCCGCCCAGTGCTCCCTGCCCGGAGCATAGCTCCTCCCACAGGTGCCATCTTTCCTTGCCACCAGCTCATCCCCCACCTCCTCTCAGTGCAGGCTAGAGTTACAGGCAGTCCTCCTGTGGCCACACTAGGGATACACTTTTTCACTAGGAGACCCCAACAGCAAGTGCTCCCAGATTTCATTCTGTGCACCCCAAATTTCCAGAATCAGAATCTCTGAGGTGGGTCTAGGAATGTGCATTTTGTGCTAGATTGTGTGTAGTCATCTCCTAGGCTGGGCCCGTGGGCCTCTCCATGCACAGCCTCAACTCTTATAGAAATTCTATGACAATTATGGTAAGTGAAGGCTAGGGACAACAAGTCACACGGAGGTGTCAGACCACGGGAAATTCAGAGGACATGTCACGCCCCCTCCCCCCCCCATGATATTCTTGCCAAAAAAATGCATAGGCTCAACAAAACCATGAAAAAAACCTGTGCAAGCTGGGTGGGGCACACATTTAATCCCAGCTCTCAGGAGACAGAGTTAAGTGATCTCTGTGGGTTTGGGGCCAGCCTGGTCTACATAGCAATACCCAGGCCAGGTAGGAAAACAGTAAAACTCTGTCTCAAAAGCTAGACAGACAGACGGACGACTAGACAACCAAATCAATAAACTTCAAACAAAATAACTAGCCAATGATCTTTCCAAAGAGTCAAGGTTATGAAAAGCCAAAACAGACAAAAGGCCTTCGGCAGACTGAAGGGGGCTGAGGAGAGATGTAACTAAATACAGTGTGAACCCCTGGGATTCAGGGGGCAATTTGTGGGTGAAAGGAGGAAGAAAGCCCATTACTTAGTTAATAATGTCATAACTATGCTAACGCCTCAGCTGGCTAACTGCACCATGTTAGCCGGTTGAAGTGTGCATGGTATCTATCTGAATTTCTAATCATTCAACTATTTTATTAATTAAACCAACTAAACCCATTTTAGGGGGAAAGTCTTTTAATTTAAAAAAAAAAAAAAAGAATAAAACTGTAGCAAAGACAACAAAAGCTTAGTTACAGAAATCACATAGTCAACTTTCTCCCCGCTGCCGGCTGCTACCTTCTAAAACCACTCCACCTATGGGACACCAGAGCCAGGCAGGAGAATTCCTACTCTCCCCTCTTGGCCCATGACAATTGACCCCTAGGGTCAATGCTCAAAGGAGCCTGTTACCAGGACACCAGATGAGCTAGCCTGAACTCCTACCTGCCAAATCAGATCCACTCTGAACATCCAATAGTAGTGATAACTAACTAGAATCCAGCAAATAAAACAGGAATGCACAAGTCAGTTAGAAATGGACAAACGGATGGAGAAGAAGGCAAGATCCTTCTAACCAGTGACAGGTAAGAAGTGATGAGACCAAGAGTCAGCCATTGGCTCTGAAGCCCCAGGGCAAAGTTCTGAAAAACAGGCTACACACACACATAGCTTCAAAATGTCTCCCAGAAATTACTTAACAACGTAGAAGAAAACCGATAACCCCAGACATCTATGTACCTAGGGATCAAAGCTAAAAGTGCCAGAACAAACTGACATTGTGTGTCTTCCCATGGGGTACAAAGTAGGAAACAATGTGACTTATTTAGAATTCTTAGTTAAAATGGGATGCAGCCCTGAGGGACTATTGGGATAAAGTCAAGCTGAAAGGCACACTGCCTAATAGCTGGCCTATAGTCCTCAATATGTCAAAGTCAACAAGGACAAAGCCAGAGGAGACACCCCAATTAAAGACTAAGAGCCGGGACTTCTAAACGCTATCTGGGGTCTTGGGTCAGATTCTGAACCTGGCATAGTGTTGATAAGACACACAACAGCTGATGTAAACTGAACATGAAAAACAGAATAAGTCAACAAGTTCATGTCGTTGCATGTTCTGACTTTGCAAGACTTGTTGCTCTTAGAAAACACACAAATACTTAAAAATCTGCAGGGCCTCCAGCCTATTCTTAAATGTTTCAGAGGGAAAAAGAATCAAGAATCAGGGTGTGGCGCTACCTGTTCCCCCCATCACAGTCCTTGGGAGGGCAAGATTCTGGGATCATAAGTTCAAAGCCAGCCTGGGCTGCAGAGTGAGATCCTGCCTCAAAAAGCAGAATATGGCACTTGAGGGTGTATGTCTAAGTGTGAGCTCGGGAGGCCATTCAGGAAGGAAGTGGAATGACAGGAACAGTTGGCTCATTCTGGGTAAAGAAGACACAGCTGACTCCCCCCACCCTTTTTGTTGCAACTTTTCTAACAAAACGAACAAAGTACGGTGAGCACAGAAATTCCTCGTGAGCGTGCTCCTCGTGAGCGTGCTGGCAGCTTCTCCTTCCTGGCCTAATGCTCTCCTAGAATTCACCCATGAAATCCTTCACTCCTCAGACGGATCTGCTCCCCACCCCTCTGTGTGTGCCCCCAAATGTGCTTACCCCTCTTCCTGCCCCTAGCCTCCACCTGCCTTCCAGACTCAGACTCTATGTTGGCTCCAGCCCCGCCCCCTCTCTCAGCCCCGCCCCCTCTCAACGCCACCACTGAGTGCCTCTGTCTTCCATCGATCAATCAACACTCATCTCACTGGCTACAGGCTGCACAGAAGTCTCAGCCCTTTACCCGAATTATTCCATTTCAAATGTTACAGCCCTACAAGCTAAATGTCATCACTGGTCCCAGGAAATCGAGTCACTGCTGAGCTGCCCTAAGTCTCCCAGGTAACTGCTGATGGAGCCAGGATTCAAACTAGGCCATTGTCACACCAGTGCCTGCCTGTGCTGGAAGTTGCTGTGCTCCGGGTCCCTACAGATGTCCTTGCAGGCTTATTCTTTCTCTCCCACCCCGCTGCAAGCTCTCAGAGGAACCAGCCCATACCCGGACCTCTCTTGATGCGATGCACACACGGCAGGTGCCCAACAGCTGTTTGTTGGCCACGGGCTGGGTTCCAGAAAGGGGAGGAGGGGGTGGCAAGCTCCATCAAAAACAGGAGCCAATTCTCCACCTCCAGCACAGCCCAGCTCCCTGGCTACTGCCCAAGGCCCGGCCGTCATCTGCTCTGGGTAATAAGTATTTGTATGGCGATAATTACAGCATTTGGGAAGAAAATCCCATTAAGCAAGAGCCCTGCCGAGCTGCTAATGCCGGCACAGAACTGGAGGCGGCAACTCCGACAAACGCCCTCCCGGCTGCTCCTGATAACGGATAACGCAGGGGGCTGCCTGTCCCCGACGCCGCACATGGGGCCCCAAGAGAGCATGGCAACTTTGGGCAGTATGGGCCACCTCCTGGCGCGTTGTGCCGAAGGGGTGCCGAGAAAGGACAGCATATTCATATTCTGGTGTGATCCAGGGCTCTTCGCCACTGCCTGGTGAGAGACCAGGGTACAGACTGCCAGGATCCAGCACTGAGTGGTCTCTGAATCCTTTTAAGTCCCTGGAGCTCTCTGTCACCTTAATAGCAATGATAATCGTCCCATTTGTTGGGCACTCACTGTCTGCCAGGCTCTGTGAGGCATACCGCACCTCTCTGCCTATTATGGAGTTCAATACCCAGGCCCAGCCTTTGAAGCAGGTCCCCCCACTTTAGGGACAAAAACCCCTAGGATTTGAGGGAGTGCGCTTTTCCTGAGCACTTATCTCAATTTGCAATTATGTGTTTATCTCCCTATCCGACCATTGTTGTTGTTCCCCTGCTGGACAGGAACTTGGGAAGAGGCAGTTTCTCCTCCGTCCACTCCACACAATGCAGAGAGCTCAATACATAACAGCTAACTGTTGAATGAGGGAATGCAGCCTTGCAGCCCCGCAGGATGTCCCAGCTGCCAAGAGGCAGAGCAAGAGAACAAAACACCAGACAGGCGTTACCAGATCAGTGCGGTTGCAACCCTCCACCCTGCGGAGCCCCTTCTCCCTGTGTCCAAACTGCAGGGGTGGGGGGGCGAGGAAAAGCTGCCCAGGTACAATGGCCACATGCTTTGAGCCGAGGGAGAGCAGCCTGCAGCACGGCCAGGCCTCAGCAAGTACCTCCCAAGCCACCTGAACATTCTAGCCTTTAGCATGGGCTTCTCACAGTGTTGGCCTAGGACGTCTTACGAAGCGTCTTCGTAAACGCAGTATGAATGAATCCTTGTGAAGCTCTGATGGGTTAGGAACCATTATTCCCACAGGCCAAGGCAAGGTAGAATATCACCCACATGCCACTGGACCCCAGAATATTTCCTGCAAAACTGTCATTATCCTCTTATCTGTGGGAAACAGAGGCTCAAGCGGGAGAAGGACCACCCCCTGGGTCTATGAGTTGCTCATTCGGAGCACAGCACAGTGGCTTCCCTATCTGTGCCACTGAGAGCTGGAGACACACACACACACACACACACACACACACACACACGCTGCTGCCAGGCTAACTCCCCTGCTCAGGGTCCCACAGTGGCTCACCTAGCCAGACCTTGGTGATAGACATGGTTTTCAGCCCCTGGCCTCAATTCCATCATTATATGGATTCCAAATGGGCTCCCCAAACCATGAATGTGACCATCCAGCCCTACTGACTGCAGCTTCAGGGCAAGCCATGGATTGAGTGTTCCCGCCCGCGGAAACACTCCGGTCTGGGCTCATCCTGAAGGGCGGGAATATCCTAAAAGGGAATAGACTGCGAAAGGAAATTGAGCCTAGGCAATTTCACACTGGTGTTTTGAGGGAGAGTGATTAGTGGAGGTGGGAGACCCCAACAATGGATCTTGGCAGCATGCATGCAGCTAGGGTGGGGTAGAACAACCAGCAAAAGGAGTGCAAGAACATACACAGTGGCAGGAAAGCAAGTCTCACAGCTTGACAAGAAACAGACTTCAATAAACCTGGGGGCGGGTGGGGGGGATGGCAATCAGCATCCTGACCGTCCAAGGGCCCTGCCCCACCTCTCTCCATCCTTGGATGACTTGATAGAAGGTCTGGCAGATGTCTTTCCCTTTCCGCACCCTGACATACAAGTGCCAGAGTAATAGAGAAGAGCAGTGTCCACACAAACTGAACCTGCTTCTCACATTCCTGGACACTCTGGTGCAAACACTGAAAAGTAAAGATTCTCAAGTGGAAGGAGAGAAGTTAGCATTCGGCCACCGTGAATGGACCCTTCGAGCCTGGGCACCCTCTGAGCACAAAGCCATGACTTTTCCGGGGTCTTGCCAACAGGTCTCCTCTGTCCTTGCTCTCCACTACAATTGTTCTACAACAGTGAATTATTTAGTGTCCCTTCTCTGTTCATTCACCCAGCCCTTGGCCTCTGTGGTTAGGCCAATTTTCATAGCAGTGTTGGGCCTTACACAAGCTCTTCCAGAGGTCTCCACAGAAACCCAGAGCAATGTCCCCTCACTTGGGAGAACAGGTCTAAACCCAGCATTATAAAATATATAGTCATAAAGTTGCTGGGTCCCCTGGGCGACCACCAGAGATGCCCAGAGGACAGAAGGTAAGCACACAGCTTCAGGAATTTCCCAACCTGGGGAGCTGCGGGCTAGCCTCTGACCAGCACACCTGCTCAGCTCCCCAAGCTGCTCATCCTGGACTTCCACCCAAACATCTTCAAGGGGAGTGTGAAGCTGGAGAAAGGCCTTCCTGGCCCTTCCCCATCTCTCTTTTACAGCCCAGACTCCTCTCCTCTCTGGACACGGTGTGATTCAACCCCTGGGAAAATCTGACCTGCAGGCTACACCAGTCATGGCCAGCCGCAGGCTTTGTGTTCAGGCAGTCATTCCTACCTGTGTTGCCTGGACTCTGCTTGGCAAAGCCCACCAACCCTAGCAACACTCTCCACCTTCTAAGAAGCCCCCTTACCCCCAAAAGGGCTTCTTGGCCTTGTGTTCTCAAGCCCCATCACATGGCTAGCTGGGACCCTCCCTATATCTTCCTGCTAAAGATCCCCTGTCCGACCCTTCATACCATCTGCCCTTTGAAGTCAGAGAGGGGCCTCAGAACTGAGAGAAGGCACTGGCTTGACCAACATGAGACTTATCTCCCTGTGTTTCCATAATAGTGCCTTACTGAGCGAGCGCCAGAACCCCAGCTTCTTCCAGACATTACCTTCCATTGCCATAAGAACCAGAAACCCAATGTAGCCCAGACTCCATTTCCTAATAGAAAGCAATTAAGGCTCAGGGAAGTCTGGTAACTTGTCCAAAGTCACACAGCCCATAATTCACAGAGCTGGGCTTCTAACCCAGGTACTCTGGCTCCCTGGGCTACCCCCAACTCTGCTCTGCCTCGGGATTCACCTCCAACTCACTGACTGGAGAAGACTAAAGAATGCATGAAAGGCAAAGCACAGCCTAACGTAAGCAGTCAAGGTGGTAGGACAGTGGGAAAGCAAGAATGCAGAGTAGTCGAGGTGCCAAAGCAAAGCAGAGGGCCTCATGTGTCTCCTGTGTGGGCTGCTGCCAGGGTAACAGCCCAAGGTAAGAGTACCCGACTGCTCTTCCAAAGGTCCTGAGTTTAAATCCCAGCAACCACATGGTGGCTTACAACCATCCTAACAAGATCTGACGCCCTCTTCTGGAGTGTCTGAAGACAGCTACAGTGTACTTACATATAATAAATAAATCTTTAAAAAAAAACAAAACAAAAAACAAAAAACAAAAAAACAAAAAAAACCACACCACTGGGTAAAGCAGGGGACAGAAATTTCATCCATAAAGAACAGGCCAAGGTGACCTCAGAGGTCCTGCAAACAGACTTGCTCATCCTTAATTTCTCTCTAGGTCTATGAGGCTGACTCAAGAAAACTCAGTTCGGTCACCCCGATTTCTACATGGGTTCGTAAGTGCATGCGCGTGCGTGCACACGCACGCCAATTCCCAACTAGATTGCATGCAGATTGCAAATTCTCTGAAACTGTCACGGGAATGTCTCAAACCCAGCCAAGAAAGAGTCTGGGGCAAGCATGTACTCACTAATTGCTGGCCTCGGTACAGAAGTTCAGAGTTTGATGTAGGCAACAGCTCTCCCCAGGGTTTGCCTTTGGCCAGCTGAGACTCATGAAAGCTCCCGAGTTATCAAAATATGTAGACCTTTTCTGACGCTCACTGTAGTCACCCAGGAGTGTGGGCAGAAAGAGGAGCATGGTTTCAAAGAACCCACTAACCTTCTCCAAAGTATCAAAAAA
>NC_034590.1:153160947-153161961 GCF_900095145.1 Mus pahari
AAAAAAAAAAAAAAAAAAATCTCCTGGTACGGTCACCTCTGAAAGTGTACAAAGGCCCTGTGTGTGACTAAAACTCCACTCGCACAACCCGCAGACCCCCCGGCCTCACACTGCCACGGTGTCCTTAGGTGCTGGAATTTCACACCGACCACGTTTGGCAGGAAAAGAGAAAATGCATCACACACACGCTCCACCGCTCCACCGTGCTCATGAGGCAGGTCTGGAAAGGGTGGAGTTCCCTCAAAATCCAGAAGTACGAGAGAACAAGAGGGAAGGAAGGGTGGTTTTTCTGACTTGTCACTGTCAATGTCTCTAACCTTAGGTCCCAGTCCGAGCTCCTGGCCTCTAGTATCATTCCTGAGCTCGCAGTCCAGGACTCGTCTCACCCTGTAAGGGTTCCGATGTCATATTCCCCAAAACCCAAACCAAAGGCCCTCGGGTCCCATTGTCTGTCTGCCTGGGCTCGGGATGAAGACTGAAGGAGAGGATAGGTTGCTTACACCACTAAGGGAAGAATTATCTAGGCTCTGGGACCAAACAATGGGTAAAATAGGTGCTCAGAAACTTCTGCTCCGTGGCAGCGAGCCCTTGGAGCCCAAATCCACCTGCCCACTCAGAACCCAGCAAGCCCCATGTGTCCAAAAGGAGACGCCGTGCCTGGCGTCTGTGGGAAGCTTTTCTCCTAGGTGCCAGGAAGGCTCCAGGTACCCTAGAGGAATAAAGTGCTGTGCAGTGGGAAGGACCTGTCACAGAGCAGAGATCGCAAGGGGCAGGTGTGAGGAAGGGCTAAGGAGGCTTCCAGGGCCCTTTGAATCTGGCACCTGCAAATGCGCTCCTGGTTTCTGCTTTCCTAAAAACCTACCAAGGCACTGACTCCTCTACTGGGGACGGAGCCCAACAGTGTAGCTAGCGCCCTCCCCCCCCCCCCCCCCCCCATCCCGCTAGGATTGAGTTTAGGGACTTGCACATACCAGGTACGTTCTCTCTCTCTCTCTCTCTCTCTCTCTCTCTCTC
>NC_034590.1:153161972-153196478 GCF_900095145.1 Mus pahari
CCCCCCCCCCCCACACCCGATTCCGGTCCCTCTGATCCGTCAGGGTGGGAGAGCAACCAGGGGTCGAGGGGGTGGAGGGAGTCCCAGTGGACCGGCGGATCCGTACTCACAGGCGCTCGGTGTTCCGTGGGATGTTCTTGGGGATGGCCTGCAAACCCGTGCCGTGGCAGTCCACCGTAGTGCCGGTGCAGGTGCAGAGGGCGGGGCACGCCGTGGCCCCCAGGCGCCACGCGGCTGCCCACAGCAGCAGCCACAGCTCCGGTCGGCTCAACCCCGAAGAGGACCAGCGCTGGGGCGTTAGCGCCATGGTGCCTTCGCCGTGTCCCGTTCGCGTACCAGACGGCCGCAGCCGCTGACCATCCCCGTCCGGGGCTAGCTCCAGGTGTTATCCCCACCGAGGGACCGAAGAGCCCGGGGAATCGTGCGATGCGCCCTTGCGGATCGTGTGGTACCTAGAAGCTCCCAGGGACAGTGTCTGTGCGTAGACCCAGGAAAGGCGTCTCAAGCGGAGGGCGCTCAGCTCCTCTCCCAGTGCTCGCTGCCGGCGTCTCCCTCTCCCTCCAGCTCCCAACTGACTGCTGTGAGGAGGAAAATGGGCAGGCCCCGCGCGCGCGCACACACACACCTCGCGCGCGCGCACACACACACATACACACACACACACACACACTCACACCAGCACGCTCGCTCACACCCGGCAGTCATCCATCAATCGAAAAGCACACTTCCAGGGCCAGACTCCTTCCAGCCCTCCCCCCAAGCACGGACCACCGCCCGCCTCCTCCCCACCACTTCTCTGCTGCAGCAGAGGTCCAGCCGCTGGCATACAGTTTCAAAGGTGCAACCTCCTAGGCGCCAAGGGCTGCGGGGGCCCGGGGAAGGGGGTTACAGACTGGACCTGCTCTGTGGGCTACACACACATACACACACACACACACACACACACACACACACACTGCGATAATGTGGACATTTAGACCAGTCACTTCAGTACCCTCAGCTACTAGGACAGAGGAGCAAAAACATTTTTCTCCTACACCTTCCCTTCTGTGGGACCACAGGCTTCCCCAGGCCCCACCAACCTCCTTTGTCAATTGTTGGTGAGGCTTCTGGTCCCAGGAGGCCTCTCCAAGCTGCCTTTCCTTGCCCAGCCTGGGACCTTGAGAGAAGAGACTTGAGAGAATATAAAAGCCTCAGGCCAGGTTAGTCTTCTCCCTCAACACATACTCTCCCTAATGGCAGAACCTAACTTCTTCCGGGAACAGAAGCCAGCCAGCTGGGATGACAGGAATCCTGACAGGACTTGGTAAGTCCGGAGGGGAGGTGTTTTCTACACAAGCCTCCCTACTGGTGTACCAATGGGGAGCCACCTTGGAAATCCAGCAAATATCCTCTCCACGTCTGGCAGATGGAAACAGCAGAAAAGGAATATTTGGTCCTCTCAAAAGGCCAGAGTGGAGAGAACACACAGCCCGATTAGAAGAAGAAAGCACCACCCAGTCCACTGGCACCTGAACAGGACCTTGGGCCTCACAGCCCCATTCTGACAGAGTTGGGGATGTGGGTGTGAATAGGAAATCCAGTGAGGGACGGAATTCCCTCCGACCCCAGAAAAGACAAAGCGCCTCCCCCAGATTGGACAGCTGTGGCTTGCTGGGTCTCTAAAGAGCTGAGCTCCGGATGTGAGGGAGATCTGACTGAGACATCTGTCATCCCATTGATCAACAGGGTTGATCTGGTGATCTGAGTGTCTCTGTGGGTGTCCCCTTCCTCCTATACCACGCCATGTGCGTCCCTTCCAACGCTTTGCACTCAAAGAGAAGGACCTTTTTTTCCAATAAAGATGGCTCTGTCGAGCATTCCGCTGTTGGAAACTCCACACAGGCTTCGGAGTTCATGTTGAGCTGAGCTCCGTGAGTCAGGGCCCTATGTGCGGATAATACAACTGGGCACCAGAGGTAGCTCAGATGGTCAAGAGTCAAAGGCCCCCCTAGTGGAGCTGCTGCAGGGTCCCCCTTCTTGGGGGTGGGGGAAGCAGAACCTAAGCCCAACACGATAGCAGTTTGTCACAGTGGTGAGGTACTGAAGTCACCGCACAGTTAGAGGTGTGGGACCCACCTGGAACCGTTGGATGCTTGGTTGTTTTCCCTCTGGATCCGACTCTTCCAGTCACTCTGCATAAGGCCCTGTGGTCAGCATGGCACACTTGAATGACTGACTTGCCAAGCTCTGGACCACACTTCTATTCAGAGCATGGGCTCTCCATCCCAGCTCTATCTCTTGAAGACAAATTTAGTAACTCGGGGAAGGAGCTTTCTCCGCCAGTCCTTACAGTACCACCGGGGTCTGAATACAAAAGGACCACTTGCCTCTTTTCCCAGAAAGCCAGCCTGTCCTCTAAGGACTTCCCCCGCCCCCATCCTCCAGCACTAGGCAATCCTCACACTTTAGTGTCTGAATTTTCTATTCCTCAGTACTTGAAGCTGTTCACACTGGTGTTCCTTCTCTGACACCCCACAAGCAAAGTGCCACCCCTTTGCTTCCCTCACTTCCTCCTCTGGCACCAACCCCAGCATCTGGCACTTAGTAGGCCCATCACAGACAGTGCCCAAACTATGTACGCCTCCAACCTTCTGCTCCAGTGGTGTTCCTCTCTCCCAACCCCATAATCTCAGAGGCTCCTAGAAGCCAGGACCCATGTGGGGAAGGGGAGAGTGTTGATTAACTGGGCGACATGCCCCGGAGTCCTCAGAGTGGCAGGGAGAACGGGGATGGGGAGGGGTGAGAGGAGGCAGGCAGGGGTGCAAGATCAACCTTGTTCATGGCTCTCGAGAGCTAGGCTCTACACTAGAAGCTTCCAGATTAGCCTGGCCAGTGAGTTCCAAGCAGGCCCTAAGCCAAGTTGTCAACGCCTGGCAAGGCCTGGCCTCTCCTTTGAAGGGAGGGGAGGAAGGAGGGCAACTTAGGCCCAGGACAAAGACTCCCCAGCCAGCCCATCATGGGAGGCCCTGCCCCAGTAGCCAGGCAGCTCCCCAAGTTGGCTCCCATCCCTGGTTCCTCCACCTCAGAGCCTGCCGGGCTCCCCGCTCCTAGAGGCAGCTTACCATGAATGAACACAGCTCATTAGCGCTCCCGGCACATTTACTCATTAAACAACCGCTTGGCCAGCCACATACCCCAAGCTACCCCTCCTACTTTGCTTTTTCAATTTCCTCTCCTATGCCCCTCCCTCTGGGGGTCTCCCTACCCCCTTCTTGCAGCCCAGGCCACCTGCTCCCTCTGCACGGATGAAGAGGAGCTGGCCTGGCACATCGCTTCTGGCAGGCGTGCTCCACCAAGCCAGCTCAGCCTGCCGTCCACTTGCAGGCAACCCCCATAGGAAAACACAGGGTCCCATCTCCCTGTCCTAGTGGATGGTCCATGCATGTACCGAGGACCCTCATCACAGCAGTTGGGGGCCGTGGCCTTCTAGTTAACTTTAGAGAGAGAGCCTTCTCTCCAGCTTTTATACGAGGGCCCATCTCCCCCCACCCCCAGGTCACTAGGGCGGGGAACCCAAACTGCAAAAACAGTGACAGCATGCGTACTGTCTAAGGTTCCATCATCATTGCTTATGCCTATGGATGGCTCCAGGCAGCCCTGGGACTGGACCGCTCATCAGTGAACCTGGTCCTCCGATAGCTGCAGTCAGGAAGGAGCAGAGGGGCAGGAACATGTGAGTGTAGAGGTGGACCAGAGGGACAGGCACAGAGGCCTGAGGGCTCCCTACAGGGTAAAGCACTTCAGAGGGTCTCACAGGACAAGGAGACGTTGGTTGGACAGCTGCAGAGTGTGACCTCAGTAAACACAGCAGCGGGGACAAGACACCAGCAGAGGGACAGAGACACACAGTGGCGATTCTTCCCACTGTGTAGAAATACCCTGACAAGCGGTGTATGCTAATCAGATACTCCGGCATCAAAGGTAGGCAAATCTGTGAGTTCAAGGCCTGGTCTCCACAGCAAATTCCAGGTCAGCCAGGGCTACCTAGTGAGACCCTGTCCAAAAGGAAAAGAAAAGAAGGGTTTGTATTGGCTCAAGGTTTAAGGGAATGGACCGTCACAGGCCAGGCTCGGTGACAGGAGCATAGGGAACTGATCCTGTTCTGTCAGCAATCGATCGAGAAGCCGAGAGATAAAAGCTGGGGCTCTGCTTGCTCTCTCTCTCTCTCCTCTTTACTCAATCTGGAACCACAGCCCGTGGCACTGACGCTGCTCGTACTCACGGTGAATCTTCCCTCCTCAGCCAACCCGCTCTGGGAACATCTTCACAGACATTCCCAGAGGTTTCTCTTCAAGGCGGCTCTAAATCCTGGCAAGATGGCTTTGCTGACATCACAAGGATATGGAAGAGATGAGTCACATCCCAGAGGCCCCGGGCCCAGCCATCCTCTGGTTCTGTACAGTTGCCTATGTCACCTGGCCTGTTCTTGTGCTGAATCACATGTCTGGATGTGTACATGCTTAGACATGCACTGTCTCTGGACCATGTTTGCTTTCAGGGAAGGGACCCAGGTGGTCACAGGACAATGTCCGCATCCACATACTTCCTGCTCTTTGGAGAGTTTATCCCATGCAGTGTGATGTAACTACCATCACACACATGCTACTTGAAAAGTCATTTGGGGGTGCCCACTACCCATGCTGATTTCTGGGACCACAGGTCCACTTTGTGGGTTTCCAAAGACTGTGGCCTACAAGCCAAGGTCTGGTGTGCTGAAGTAAGGAGTTTGGGCGCTGTGGTGGTGTGAATAGGAATGGCGCCCCCATAGACTCGTGTGTTTGCATGCTTAGCCCGTAGGAAGTGGCTCTATGAGGAGATGTGACTTGGTTGGAGTGGACGTGGCCTTGTTGGAGGAAGTGTGCCACTGTGGAGCCGGGCTTTGAAGTCTCATACACTCAAGCTACGCCCAATGGGAGACACAGTCTCCTTCTGCTGCCTTTAGATCAAGATGTAGAACTTCCAGCTCCTTCTCCAGCGCCATGTATGCTACCATGTTCCCACCATGGTGATAACAGACTAAACCTCTGAAACTGCGAGGCGGCCCCAACTAAATGTTTTCCTTTATAACATTGCTGTGGTCTTGGATTCTCTTCACAGCAATAGAAACCCTAAAACAGACATGTGCTCAAACACTCTAGGGAAACATTGAAAGAAGCCTTCTGGCCCTGGGAGCTGAGACCTGCCGGCTTTTGCCTCTCCATTAGCAACGATGAGGCATATCAGAAGAGAAAGTCCAGAATAGGTCCAGAAACCGAGGTAAGCGATGGAGGGAAATCTAGAATGTACTAACTCTTGGACTGGCAAGATGGCTCACCGGGTCACTGGATCATGGTACCATTCATTGCCAGACATTGCTCTCGGCCTGACACTCACAAAGTTAACACAAATATGTAAAAAACAAAACAGAACAAAAATAAGGTTAAAGAAAGTACAGTTAGAAAGCCCAGTGGAGGGAAGAACCTAGCTGACCTCCTGTGTCAGAAGAGTCGCAGGCTGAGCTGTGAATGATGCTGGAGCTGGCTCTGTTGGACCACACACCGGCCAGGAGTCCTGAGAGGCTGGTACCGGCAAAACTTAGCTTTTTTTTTTTTTTAGACATGGTTTCTCTGCCTGTCTTTGCTGCCCTGGAACAGAGATCCACCTGCCTTTGTCTCCTGAGTGCTGGGATTAAAGGCCTGTGTCATCACTGCCCTATGTTACCTTAAGTCTCTAACCTCCCCCACCCACATGCTCAGACTCCCAAAAAAAAAAAAAAAGCTGAAGTGCCTGAGGCACACAGTACAGACTAGAGCAATGGCGGCCTCCTTAGGCCTAAGACGAAGTGTCTTCGAACTCAGAGTCACCCTGTGTGACCAGGACAACACTGGCCTGTTAAGCAAGAGACAAGCAACTAGAGGAGGGGAAGAAGAGAGCGGAGCCACCAAGTCCGGTGGGCCACAGTGTGCTCAGTCACTACCCAGATGCTGAGTGTGAACCAGGGGGGTTGGGGGGGAGAGGTGGGGGCGGGGGCGACTCTCACCAGGCTCTGCACACCTTGACTACAGTTCTCAAATTTGAAAGGTTTTTCACCATTATCTCTTCACGTTTTTTTCTGTCCCCTCCATCCGGAACCCTGCCCGCACCCACAAAAACCGGCCTCTTGAAGCTGCCTCCAGGCTCACTGATGCTCTGCCCATAGTTTTACAGCCTGCTTCTGTGCTTTGTTTTTGATGAGTTTGTTACTGTGTTGTTACATTCAGTGTCTTTCCTCTTTGGGTGTCTAATCCATTGTCAAGACCATCTAGTACGATTTCCCAAACACTGCAGGTTTTTATCTCAGGTTACCACACTTAGGATTGAACCTAGGGCCTTCCACAAGCCCAAGCAGGCCCCATACCACTGAACCGCATCTTCAGCCCTCTTGGGCTCCCTGCGTCATCCACGCTGACCTAGAACTCCCTCTGTAGCTTGGGTAGACATTGAACTTGGAGTCTTCCTGTCTCAGCCTGCTGAGCTGCTGAAACTACGTGCTCGCACCAGTGGCTCCGTCCCACAAATCTTTACTTTTATTTATTTTGTGTGTCTGGGTATTTTGCCTGCATGTATGTTTGCTTGTTTGCACACCACATGTATGCCTGGTGCCTGAGGAGACCAAAAGAGGACATCAGATTCCCTGGAACTGGAGTTGCAGATGGTTGTGAGGTGCCATGTAGATTCTAGAGAGTCCTCTGAGGAGCAGAAGGTGACCTTAACCACTGAGCCATCGCTCCAGTCCAGCCCCCACGCCCAATTTGTCCTAATATGTTTGCTTCCCTCTACTTTCTGTTCACATGGAATATAGTTCTAATTTATTGATTTTTGTCATCTGTGTCTCCAGGCCTGCTTTGACTGATTGATTTTCCTCTTCATTATGGCCCAATTTTCCTATTATTTTCAATCTGAGTGGTTGTTAATTGGTATGAGGCTGTGTGTGTGTGTGTGTGTGTGTGTGTGTGTGTGTGCGTGTGGTGTGTATATGTGTGTGTGTGTTTGTGTGTGTGTGTGCATGTGCACGTGTGCGTGTGTATGTGCGTGTGTGTGTGCGTGTGCATGCATGCGTGCATGTGTATGTGTGCGTGTGCATGCATGCATGTGTGCGTGCGTGTGTGCATGCATGTGTGTGTGTGCATGTGTGTGTGCGTGCGTGCGTGCATGCGTGCATGTGTGTGTGTGTGTGTGTGTGTGTGTGACTTGCTGTCTTCGTTTTGTTGTTACTGTTTTGTCTTGTTTGTTTTGCCTTTGTTGTCAAAGACGATCATAAACTTCTGGATGCATCCTCCTCCTCTCTCACCGTGCAGAGTGGTTGGGGATTGTACTAGCTATGTTTCTTGTTACTGTGACAAAGTCCCTGCAGAAGCAACTTCTACAGGAGAGATGTTTGTCTGGGCTCATTTTTGAGGCTCTATTCTGTCCTGACTGCAACCTGGGGCCTGCTTTGTTTACATCTTAGCAGATCGGGTAGCAGAGCCCAGGCCAGAGCTGAGCCAGGTTCCAAAGGCCTATCTCCAGTGACCTACCTCTCCAGCCAGGCCCCACAGCCCCCAAAAGGTCACCATCCTCTAGGGGACAGGGGTTCAAACACAGGAGCCTGTGGGGGACACTTCAGACTCAAAGAGGACTGCAGGTGTGAACACTATGCCTGACTTACTCTGATATTACTGAAGAATATTTTTGAGCTTTTCTCTGGAATAAAGTCAAGTTGCTTGAAGAGAGTGTTATCCTTTGGAAGCATGTCTTTTTAGGATCTCATAAGAGCAGAAGCGCCCTTCAGTCTAGGACTTCCCCCAGAAGTAATGCCTTCCAGAGGCTGCCCCCGGTGTCCTGTGAAGGCAGAGCCTGTCTTTCTGACTGGCAGGACACCAACTGCTGCCTGTCAGAGCTGCAAGGCTCCTATCATCTGATCCATTAGGGTGAAACTGTGGCTTCAGGTAGCACTCAGAGCGGCACTAATGGTCCTGAGCAGATCCAAAGGGCCATCTGCAAACCCCTCACTGTGGCTCCACACTGCCACCTCCATCCCCCTTTCCCTGAGGATGACAGCCAGGTTGGCTCCTGCACTTAGCCCCACCCCTGCACTCAGAAGGATGCCGCCCCCCACCCCCACCCCTTGGCTGGGAACTTTCCCCAGGCTACAAACCTAGCCATGGCAGGGCTCACCACATCGCTTTCAGTCTGTTAGCGATCATCAACCTGCATCTCCTACTAAGTTGTTAGTGTCTGAAAATAGCTATGGCGTTCACATCCCCTGCTATGCCGTTCACACCCCTGCTATGTCGTCCACGTCCCCTGCTCTGTCTTCATTTAAGGCAGAGAGATAAATCTGGCCCGTTGTACCATCCTGACTAGAAATGGAATTTTGTGAGAGGTGGTTTTGGTTGGTTGGTTGGTTTGGGTTTGGGTTTCTTCTTGACAGAAAGCTCGCTGAGCTCTGGAACGTTTGGAGATCTCATCCCCAGGCAGGCAAGACCTGGAGTGACAGGGAACCCAGGGCAGGCTCTTGCTCCCGGGGCTGTACCCCTAAAAGGGGACAGTGCTAGGGGAGTTCCCTGCAGAGAAAGAAGGGTGAGGGCAATGATTTGAATTAAGCTGGTGATGCCATCTGGAACTGCCTGTAGGTGGGGGTGTTTGCTAAGGGGGGCTCAGCACAAAAGGGCCCATGAGAGCCTGCCTACAGACAAAGGAAATGTAGGGGGTGAAGGCTCCCGGGGAGGGCTCTGACACCATCTGTGAGGGGGTAAGCACAGACTTGCCTCTTCCCTGGACCAGCTCTGCAACCCACATTCAGTTTTCCAGCCACCCTGTCCTCAGTTTCCCTTGTCAGGGTCAGGTGAAAACACTTCAGTCCAGCACAGCTCAATGCATCACAGGATGTCAGAGAAGCGTCCGCAAGCCTCACTCTCTAGCTATGGAAGCAGAGTCTCTAGAGTAGTGATTTACCAAAAGGCTCCGAGCAAAGTCCCCGCTCCGAATGCCTTGCATATTGAACTTCAGCTTTCCGTGTCTGCCTACCATCTACAGGCAAGCGCCACACTGTTCCTGACCCAGGACCAGCTAGTAAGCACTCAGTAAGTGTGTGCAACTGAAATAAACAGAAATCCAGGTCCTGAATCTTCGGGGAATTACAGACTCCAGACATCTAGGCGATCCTGGGACTAAGGATGGACGTGGTAGAGCCTCACCTGTGCAGAGCCCTGGGTCTGATCCCCAGCGCTACAAAAGGAAGAAAAGAGGGGAGAGAAGAAAAGACCAGTGTGAGTGAGGGAGAGCGGCAAATGAGAGAGAGGGACACGGCCCAGGAACACTGACAGGTGTTCAAACCAGAGCAGAAAATACTGAACAAGCTGACCCAATTCAGGCCCTGCCCAGGAAGCTCCATCCTCCACAGGGAAAATAAGAGCTATCCTTCCCCCCACCCCCATACACACTCTCTCTTTCTCTCAAGGCTCAGGGTAGGGAGATTCCAAAGGCGTTGTCTTAATGTCTCAGTGCTAGGGCCAGAGAGATGGCTCCGTGGCTAAGAGCCTAAAATGTTCTTGCAGAGGACCAGAGTCCAGTTCCAGCACTGTGCCTCCCACCCCCAGGGTATCTGATGTCCTTTTCTGGACTCCACAGGCACCTGCACACATGTATGCATACCCATACACACACACACACACACACACACACACATACATGTAATTAAAAATTAAATAAAAACCTACAGTCTTTGGGTTGAGGGGCAGGGACCAGGATGTATGCCGGATAACAGGGTACTTGCCTAGCACACAAGAGACCCAGGGTGCAATCCACAGCAGGTGATACACATTTGTAAACCCAACACAGGGGAAGTGGAGGCAGGAAGGTCTGTCACCCTTGGCTATATAGTAAGTTCTAGACCAGACTGGGCTGCGTGAGACCAGAACATTCCAGCGTTCCTGGCTACAGTGTGTGTCACATTTTCCTAAGTTATGTGCACTTACTGTGCATCTACCACAAACAAGTGCCGTGTAGCTGACATGAGAAGTATGAACCTGGTGACAATAACAGGCAAGTTTACCAGTCAGGAGTCCCACAGGGAGTCAGCATGTTAAGCACAATGATTAAAGTAGAAATTATTTCCAAAAGTCCAGGGCAAAGGTTCAAGAACAGTGTTACCCTTCTGGGCTTTCTATGCACAAAGAACTCATCAGCGGGCCAGGAGGTGGTCCAAGCCTTTTCTATTGAGTATAGGTGATCGACTCGAAGACAGCTACAGAAAGTCTCAGTGCTAGAGAGATGGCTCTGTGGACATGTGTAGGATAAGACTGAGCAAACCCCAGAAAAGTCAAGGGATAATTGGGGGATTAAGTTATTCAACTCTCAGGGGCTGGAGAGATGGCTCAGCGGTTAAGAACACTGACTGCTCTTCCAGAGGTCCTGAGTTCAGTTCCCAGCAACCACATGGTGGCTCACAACCACCTGTAATGGGATCTAATGCCCTCCTCTGGTGTGTCTGAAGACAGCTGCAGTGTATTTACATATAATAAATAAATAAATAATAAATCTTTTTAAAAAAAAAAAGTTATTCAACTCTAAAAGAAACTGGTGTCTAATGAAGTCACTGAAAAGAGAAATGCTTTGGTGGTGGCCTAGGTCAGAGGTGTATTTGTCTTCGAGGTCCCGGGTTCAATCCTCAGCAGAGGAATGGCGTCAGAGAGGGAGGGGGAGGAAGGGGAGAGGTGGAAGAAGGGAGGGAGGAGGGGATGCAGGACGACGACGACGACGACGACGACGACGACGACGACGACAATGAGGGGCACTGTTATAGTTATATTAGGTGTTGGATGGCCCGGCTCAGAAGCAAACACTCCTGGACAGCTCTGTGTCCGCCTGGGTCCCAGCGCAGTGCTTGACACATGTCAGAGACTGTTCGATTTGGTGTAACTCAGGGTGTGATGAGCAAGATTCACTCACCCCGCCAGTCAAATTCACCCACCCTTGGTCCCAACAAGTCCCTCTCCTGCAATGCGTGGGTAGGTGTTATTAAGTCCACCAAAGGATACGTAAGAGACTATTGATAGCAGCTTTGCTCATTCGAGCTCCAACTTCGGAGCAACCCACACACTCCACAGAACCATGTATAAGTAAGCTGTGTTTCCGCCATACAGTGGGACAGCGAGCGAAAACAAACCACCCTGCCACGTGAGTTAACTGCCTGGGAGTTAACGCAGAACGGGAAGCCAAAAATCAGTGTGTGTGCGCGCGTGGCTTCATTCCGTTTATAGGAAGCAAAGCAGGAGCAAAAGAGATCTGATATAAACACCAAGGGACATGAATCTCATAACTGTAACCTCAGGGCTAGAGAGACTCAGGCAGGAGGTGGACAGCCTGGGCTACACAGTGAGTTCCAGGTTAGCCCGGACTCTGTGGAGTGAGTCTCTGTCTCAAAAATAAAATAAAGGGGGCTGGTGAGATGGCTGAGCAGGTAAGAGCACCCAACTGCTCTTCCAAAGGTCCCGAGTTCAAATCCCAGCAACCACATGGTGGCTCACAACCATCTCGTAACAAGATCTGACTCCTTCTTCTGGAGTGTCTGTAGACAGCTACAGTGTACTTACATATAATAAATAAATAAATCTTTTTAAAAAAATAAAATAAAATAAAATAAAACAATACAAAACAAGAACAGGGATAACACTTGCCTTTGAGATAAGGTGACTAGAGGTGGCTATGCAGCCGAATATCTTGGGTCTGGAAATAGCCAGGATTATGAATGTAGATGGATGTGTGGATACACGCACACATACACATTTATATGCGGAAGTGTATATCAACTTACATATTTAAATTAGTGTACTTTATGAAGTTGTAAGGAGAGAATTATTCCTGTCCGCCATGACAAACACAGGGAGAGGGGATAGTGCCACGCCCCAGCCCACGGCGGCAGCGTCCCTAATTAATCAGCCTACCTCCATGAGGGGGGGCTCAAGCTTCAGAACCAATTCGACCAGCACCGCAAGCAGCTGTGCTTCGAGACAGACCCGGCTGGCTTTCCCTTGTGCATACCCAGCTTGTGTGCGTGACGACGCTCCAATGGACGGGCTGCACAGAGGGAGGGTACCAGACTATGCCAGGTGGCGACACCCTAGCTAGTGACACCCAGTTTGTACACTCTGATTTCACACAACAGAATCATTTGTCAATGCCTTTCTCTGAATGTGTCCCGTCATTAAGCCCGCACCTTCCTCCATTAAGAGGTTTAATAGAGGGGCACTGTTGGCCTCATTCATTCAGCCGCACTTTGAGGGAGCCGAGAGTCTGCTCCCTGGCTCCTGGAAGCTTCCCAGAAGTTCAGATTCAGGCCCCAGGCAGAAATGGCCTCTCAAGTGCAGATTGGGAAGTGGCACAGTGACATCCTCGGGACACCTGACTGAGAACTGGTGGCATAGGACCGGAGGTAACTCAGCCCACGGGGAGCCATGAGTCCAGAGCAGTGCAGTTAGACTTGGCCAGTTCCACCCTGGACGAAGCAGGTTTGCTCCCCTGGTGGTGAGTGGAGAAGGGAGAGAGGGGGAGAGCATCAAACTCAGTGCAGGGACTGACACCATTACCTGCCCAAGGTCTGCGGGTGTCCCCAACGCAACTGCGAGCAGAGCCACCAGCTTCTGGAGTGTTCTCAGTTCTGGTTGCAGCTCCATTAGCCCACCCTTCACCTCGCAAGTTCCCCCACAGTCACAGCCTCATGACAACAGGGTCTGTGCAAGGTGGGCAGTCTCCACTTTTTTTTTAGGTAAAGTTTCTAGCCTAGGCTGGCCTCAAACTCTCCACGTAGCTAAGGTTAATCTTGAACTGCTAATCTCTTGCCTCTGCCTCCTGAGTGTTGTTCAGGTGGGCACTACTCCACCATCTATACTATGCTGGTGTCAGAATCCAAGGTTTCAGGCACACTAGACATCGCTCTACTGGCTGGGCTACATCCCCAGCTTGTCCCTACTTAGGCATGTGCTCAGGAGACACCCAGAAACACACCGTCTGCCACCACATGGCGATGTGCAGGGGTCGGGAGGCACCGCAACAATGAGAAAGTCTGTGTGGAGAGTTGGGAGGGAAAGAGAAGAGGAATGGTCTGTGAGCTATAAAGAGAGCAGGAGCTAGGAACTCGAGGGACAGCCTGCCATGCCACCTAAAGCCACGCTGAGGTCCCAGCCTCCAAGGACCATGTCTCCACCTGTGACCCTGAAACAGCGCCATTCGTTCTCGATGCCCATGGCCCATGTCACCATCAAAGGCCATGTGGATATCCCTGGTCTAGGCTGGTCTCCTGGGGCCATCTTGATGTCCCACAGAATTAGCCTCTCCTCTCACTGGCTGAAGCACTTGGGAGAGCTGGCTCACCCCCTTGCTAGCTACAGCATTTGGAAGATCTGACCCTGCACCTTGCCTGGGCAGCAAGGTAGAGCTTGCCCTGGACGTGTAGGTGAGGGTGAGCAAGGCAAAGGGGATGAGCTCAGAAGAGCTGGCCTGGAGGGAGGGGCAGTGGGTCAGCTGACTGGCCCCTAGCCAGAGTTCATGCATGTAGGATAGCCAGTCCCATCCCTTGCCAGCTGCCCCAAGCAGGAGAACTGGCCCTGCCACACACCTGGACAAAACAGGAGAGAGAGCTGGAGGGGTGAACAAAACAGCCACCACCCAGGCCCAGACCCCAGGCTTTGTTGGAGTTGTCCCAGCCTAACATCCACCCAATCTGTGAACTGCTGGAGCATGTGATCCGGCTGGTCCTGTAGAAACCAAACCTGCAGGATCTCCATGACACAGGGCAACAGCAGGCTATCTGAGAGGAGCCCCCTGTGAGGCTCCGGTATTGATAGAGTTAGCAGAAGCCAAAGGCCTCAAAACACACAGATAGCAATGAACACCTGCAAGTAGAGCTATTTGGGCAAAAGGCTGACACTATGGGACACACCATGACACACTGCAACCTCCACAGAGAAAATTTTTTTATGTTTATTTTGTTGTTGTTTGTTTTCTTTGGAGGAGAGGTCACACAGGCTGAGGGCAGAGATGGAGGGATGGGGAGATGAGTGGGATTAGAGTGCATGATGGGAAATTTACAAAGACTCAGTAAAAAGGGTTTTCAAGTATATTTTATATATTATATTTTTTAAATTTTATTTATTTATTTTATGTATATGAGTATACTGTAGCTGTCTTCAGACACACCAGAAGAGGGCAGCAGATCCCATTACAGATGGTTATGAGCCATCATGTGGTTGCTGGGATTAGAACTTAGGACCTCTAGAAGAACAGTCAGTGTTCTTAACCACTGAGCCATCTCTCCAGCCCAATCTATGAGCATCTTAAGGATGAAAGGAGGCTGAAGATTCAAACGCAAGTACCTGACCCCAAAGCCCATGCTCCTGCTCCAACTCAGACCTCTGCACCCCGCCATCCTGTCAATCAAGTAGAAAGGTGACGTAGACGCTGGAGGGTAGACTCTTCTATACCCAGCTCAAGAGGCTCTTAGAGGGCGGCCAGTCCTCTGTAACTTACTGGAAACAGTCCCTGTGGGCCCGCTGCTGTGGGACACCTTTGCAGGCTTTGACCTTCATAAAATCGTTTATGTTGCCCAGGAGTGGTGGTGCACACCTTTAATTCCAGCACAAGGGAGGCAGAGGCAGGTGGATCTCTATGAGTTCAAGGCCAGCTAGTCTATGCAGCAAGTTCCAGGACAGCCAGGACTGTAGGGAAAGACCCTGTCTATCAAAAAAAAAAAAAATCATTTTATTGTCATTTACTAGGGCTTCAAGAGAATATAGGCAGATTAATTCAACCAGTTATCATTATTCATAAGATTTGGGCTCTTCTATGTATTTTTATAAGCAATGGTTGTTTTAAATATCATCTCATGTAAAGCCCATATATATATATATAACACAAAATAGGCCCCAGGTGATGGTATCTTTAGTCCCAGTACTCAAGAGGCAGAGGCAGAGAGATGTTTTTGAATTCTAGGCTACCCTAATCTACAAAGCAAAATCCAAGACAGCCAGGGCTACACAGAGAAACCTTGTCTGGATACAAAACAAAACAAAACAAAACACCCCACAGCTAGGCACGGTGGCACACAGCTGAGATCACAGTACTCCAGAGGCTGAGGCCAAAGGATGACAAGTTCCAGGCCAGTGTGGACTACATAATGAGTCCTGATTTAAAATAAACACACATGGGGTTGGAGAGATGGCTCAGCAGTTGAGAGCACGTACTGCTCTTCCAAAGATCCTGAGTTCAGTTCCAGCAACAACATGGTGGCTCACAACCATCTGTAATGGGATCTGATGCCATCTCCTCTTCTAGTGTGTCTGAAACAGTCTACCCATATAAATTACATGTATGTATGTATGTATTATGTCACAAAAAATTAGGATCCAGGGCAGGGAGACAGCTTGGTGGATAAGAGTATCTGCTGCATAAGTGTAAAGACCTGAGTTCAAATCCCTAGCATCCCATAAAGATCCAGGTCTGGAAACATACAGCTGGAGCTCAGCGCCCACCAGGCTAGATGAAGTGAGAAGCCCCAGGGTCAGTGAGAGACGTTGGTGAAAGAGGATGAGGTGAAGAAGTGATTAAAGGAGACATCCCAACACCCTCCAGTTCCCGCACGCATGGGAAAGCACAACCACATATGTTGCCCAGCCATACACACACACACACACACACACACACACACACACAAGCTGGGGTGCCATGGTTGGAACATGGCTGCTCTCCAATGGCCAATTGTCAAAGATCCTTTTGAAGCTAATTAACAAAAAGGGAACAATCAATTAGAACAACACCGTTTTGAATCCACCAGTTAATTACTGATGTGACATCCCTCCTCCACCCCGACACACACACACACACACACACACACACACACACACACACACGGCAATAACATATGTCCCTCTTGATGAACATCACCACCTCAGGTTGCAAAGCCTCTGGAAATACAGGCAGAGGACTCGCTGAGCTCTCCATTAGTAACATGCACGATCAGGGGACAGCTGCCGGCTGAAAGCCCCTGGCTTCTCCAATCTGCACTATATGGAAGCAGATCTTTGCATTAAGAGAGGCTTAAAAGATACAATAAGCTACAAAGTGTGTAAATGTACAGCCACGTTCATAGCTGCACCCTTCACAGGAGCCCAGAGAGGAAACCTAGTGACCAGAATGATAGATGATGTATGGGATGCACATGCAAGCTATGTCATCCAGTCTCACAGAAGAGGGGAACTCTGGGTGGGTGGACTCTTAAGGACATGGAGTCAAATGAAATAAGTCAGCCAACAAAAGCAAATAGAGTGGCGCCAGCAACCACAGTGCTTAGGAGGTGGCTCTCTGTGAGTTCAAGGCCAAGCTGGTATGTATAACAAAAGTTTCAATCCAGCCAAGGTTACATAGTCTCAATCCAGCCAAGGTTACATAGTCTCAATCTAGCCAAGGTTACATAGCCCACTGTCACTCTCCCTCTCTCCTCGCTAACCAACCAACTTTGTTCAGTCCCTGACAGGGTTTCTCTGTATAGCCCTAGCTGTCCTGGAACTCACTTTGTAGACCAGACTGACCTCGAACTCAGAAATCCGCCTGCCTCTGCCTCCTGAGTGCTGGGATTAAAGGCATGTGCCACCATGCCCGACCTCTCTCTCTCTCTCTTTTAATGATGCATCTTACTATTATTTTTTTTAATGTGTATGAGTGTTTTACTCAGTGTCTGCTGGAGCACCATGTGTGTGTCTGGAGCTCTTGGAGGTCAGAAGAGCACACTGGATTCTGTGGAACTGAGGTTATGAACAGTTATAGGCCGCCACCATGTGGCTGTCAGGAATTGAACAAATGCTCATGGCTGCTGAGCCATCTCTCCAGCCCCTGACATCTTTCTTGATTGCTCTAAGCCAACCGTGGTGCTTCATTCTCCCACAACGCTCTGTTTAGGAAAGGATGATTGTGACTGTTCCTGACTGTAACCCAGGTTTCCACGTGGGCTGCGGACTATTGGGAAAGCTTTGCCCACTCTTACTGTGGAACACAGGAACAAACACTCCTCCTCAGGCTCACACCGTGCCACACACATAATGACATCTGGAGTTGGGGCAGTCCTCCTATGACCATGAGAACATGAATGCCATTCTGAGTGCCACAGAGCTGAAGACGAGGAAGCTGAGGGTTGGTTAGATGGCTCAGCAGGTAAAAGCACTTGCGGCAAAGTCTGACAATCTGAGTTCCATGCCTGGAACCCACATAAAGACTGGACAAAGCTGTCCTCTGCCCCCCACACCCCCACATGCTGTGGCTTGGACACATACCAACTCCCGCACAAACTAATAATCTTAAAAAATAAAACAAAGACAAGCTAAGACCCTGGTGACACTGCTGAGCTGATGAATCCACTACCGTGGACCTGGGCCACCTCTGGCCTTCTCAGAACAGTGAGTAAAGACTTCATTTTTTAAACTCATTTGCGTGTTCTATTACTGGTGGCCAAAGGCCACCTACAAGACCAGGTGAGGCAGTTCACGCTTGCTGAGCATTGTGGGATGCCAGGCACCTGTCAATCACAGACCTTAGTGCCTCCCCATTACTCCCCATCCCTGACCTGAGGAGCTGGGAGGAGGTTCTCCATAGGGTGTGGGGTGAAGGTGATGAGACCTACAGGTGAAAAAGACTTGCCCTCACATACCAGGAACACAGTGCAACATGGAATAAACTGTGGCTCCTGGCCCTCTTTCTCCTTCACCAACAGCATGGGTGGGTGTGCCCACTGACCATCACTTCTCGGACACAAGATAAGGGCTCTCTGTGGTTTCAAACCACAGAGCTCAAGGGATGACTGTATCCAGGAACTCGGGTTCAGTCAACCCTTCACTTCTCATCTATCTCTGACTCTTTTCCTCTCTGTATATAATATGACTTTATGTTCTCGGCCAGCTGCCCCAGGAGGAAAGAATGGCAGCCACCAGAAGCTCTGGTCTCATAGCCAAGAGCCAGAAAGAGCAGAGATTTCCTCCTTTTCCCCAGCTTGAGGTCCACTGGCTAAGCCTGGATCCTATCCTGTCTCCTCTGGCTAACCACTGAGAGTCAGAACCCAGAGTGTTACTTCCAAACTCTGTGGGCTAGCCTTGTGCCTAACCCATGAGGGATCACAGCTCTACTTCACTGGTTCCTTGAGATCATTCACTTATTCAGATAATACCTTAGTGCATACTTATTATAGAGTAAGCATCGGAGTTACAGAACAGAACTAAGAGGCCCAGTTCCTGACCTTGTAGAGTGTTCAGTCTGGCTCTAACAAGATAGACAGACATTTCACAAACAAACAAGAGAGAGAGAGAGAGAGAGAGAGAGACAGAGACAGAGACAGAGACAGAGAGACAGAGAGACAGAGACAGAGAGACAGAGACAGAGAGAGACAGAGAGAGAGACAGAGAGAGACACACACAGAGAGACAGAGACAGAGAGAGAAACAGAGAAACAGAGACAGAGACAGGCAGACAGACGAACAGACAGAGACAGAGAGATGGGAAATATTCAGTACCAAACAACTTCTTGTACTTTCTGTTCACCTTTGCCAAGCTCCCTTCTTGGCCAAAGATCTCCAAACATAAATAGCAGCACCGGCTCGGGCCCCTGGTGGCCAGACTGTAACATCACTTCCTGGGTACAACCTCTGGAGGGGCCATTTGTA
Organism: Mus pahari; assembly: GCF_900095145.1. Taxonomy (NCBI): domain Eukaryota; kingdom Metazoa; phylum Chordata; class Mammalia; order Rodentia; family Muridae; genus Mus; species Mus pahari. Next base: position 153,180,715 of record NC_034590.1, read on the forward strand.
AAACTCTCAGACGCCAGCATGTAGAATACTCCATCCTTACCTACCAGAGGCCTCTCCGGCTCTCTTACGCAGGTGTACTGTTTCTTCAGGGAAGAGGAGCCGGGGAGGACCCTTTACTGGAGGAGGATCCTTTACTGGAGGAGGACCGTCTGCTGCTGAAAGCCCACCCCAGCTCTGCTCTGCCAGCTACCGTCTTGTTACCTCCTGGCACAGCTCTAGAAACCCTAAGCAGAGCCCACCAGTGCTAAGCTCTCTCTCCTGACTGTGCAGGGCAGTCTGTCCTGGCTCAGAGGCAAGCACGGGTGCAGTGTCAACCGTGTGTGTCCCCATAGACACCTTCCCCATCAGGACGAGACCCATGAGACAGCAGAGCCGCAATCAATCCCAAGAAGGAGATAGTAACCTAATGGTGAGGGGAGCCCCCCCTGAATCCAGCTTTCGGTTTCTGTGGTTGCAACAGTGAGGCCTCCAGTCCAGGCTGCAGCCTGTAAAACAGCTCTGGTTTTCCTGGTCAGCCAGTACTACTACTTCAGCCGGCAGTTTTCACGGTACCCTCGAGGCTGCTTCTAGGATAGGGGCAAGTGTCAAACTAGTAGATTTGCACACACACCAGATCTATTGCTGACTGTGGGTGACTCTGAGATGAGATCCCTGGTCAGAAACATGCTGTGTGGAACGGCATGCTGGTGACACAGGCGTACGATGAGCACACAGATGGGCTGGCAGAGGTGTTTCAGGAGGGATGGCCAATAAGCACCTCTCACTAGGACGTATCATGCTCCCTCCGTGGTGGAAGAGGTCCCGTGTGACTGACCTGCCAGCAGACAGCGGCTGAGTGGTCCCCCTCCCCAGAATGTCTGCATTCCCTTCACTCCCCCACTCACTCAGCGCCAAGGCCGAGCTACTAACCTCCACCCTCGGGCTGATCACCAGCGCTCCTGCGACAGAAAGAACTTTGCCTCTCAGGGATGTCTCCTCATTCTTGATATAGAATGGAGACACGAGGGTGGCAGAGGCCAGCAAGGACTCACAATAGGATGGCCTTCAGTGAAGGTAACAAGGAAGGCTTTCTTAAGTTTTCAGCTAACAGCTGAGGCTCCTTCATATCATCGCAGGCCTTTATTTCCTTAATTGAAGAAAATGTTCCTCACAAGAGACCCTTTTCACTTGCTAAGTTCTAGAAGTTATTGGTTACGGTCCAGCAAGATGGTTCAGCAGGTCAAGGTGCTTGCTGCCAAGGCTGACGACCTATCCCCATCCACAGGGCGGAGGGAGAAAACTGACTTCACCAGGCTGTCCTCTGGACATCCGCATACATGTCAAGGTGTGTGCGCATTCGTCTGCACGAGCACGCACGAGCACACACGAGCACACACACACACACATACCTATGTAATTTGAAAACTGCTAGGTATTATGTACAAGACAGCAGGTTTCATTGTGACGTTTACACACATACATATCTTTATACTCTGTCTATACTCGCCCTCCCTCACTGCCCGCCCTGACAGCCTCCCACACACACCCCCATCAGTGACCTCAGTTGGTCCCTTTGCTCCTCTAAAACAACTCCCCTTCTGTTCACTACATCTTAATGCCTAAGCTTTAAATGTGAACATTAACTTGTAGCCTTTTAACAGAGTGTCTTCTACATGGGCTTTAGCCTGTAGGACAGCAGGAAACTGGAATGTTATCCCTAGACTAAGTAGTTTTTATGTGTGTGTGTATGAGAGAGAGAGGACAATTTTTAGGACTGAGTCCCCTCCTTCCACCTGGTATGACAACTCATCCGCTCTAGACTAAATTTTTAATTGTGTGGGATATACCCAACTCAGTTCACTTCTGTCTAAAATAAGCCAAAGACAGGAAGACTGAAGGCCTCCACCCTTTCTACAGCTTACTGCCTAATGCGTTGAGTGAAAGGTCACTTCCGCCACCTAGTGGCCAAAATGGTGATTACAGACACACTGGACTGCTTTATGCCTGAAGGCTACATGTAGTTAGTTCGTTGAGTGAACACCAAAAATTAAATATGGGCTTTCTGACTTGAGATATTATGTCTGTGAAAATGTATGCTATATCTTGAAGACTCAGTGTGGGGGAAAAAATTAAAACATCCAGCACTTGTTTCTGCTGACTTTTGACAATGGGAGGTGGAGGAAGTATCGGGGGCCATAAGACGTCAGCCGAGGACGGACTGCACCAGAGGTCTGCCTGGGTGAGAAGTTGTCAGAGTAGCACCCTCAACCTGTGATGTACGAGATGAAGTGCAGTGGGTGATCCTCCCCACCAGGGCTGAGGGCTAGCACTGTCTACCGTATCCATTTCCTTCTTTCCCTCTTTAACAATAAGCCCCAGTTGATCAGAATCCCTCATAGTGGGAGGCTGGCTCAATTCAGGCTTCCTGCTCATGCATACTGTGCCACCTGTGCTTAGGGCACACGGCACCAGCTCACAGCTAGACTTCCTTGGTGGCCCCCATGTTACCCTGCCCACACTCTTCCTCCCAGCGAGCCTTCTCTCCCTCAGAGAGCCTCAGTCAGCCCTGCCACTGGATATGAAGCCACCCACACACGGCTACCCGCATCCACATGCGAAGACAGCCACTACCCCTGCATCCACATGCAAAGACAGCCACTACCCCTGCATCCACATGCAAGGACAGCCACTACCCCTGCATCCACATTTGAAGACAGCATCTCCTGCGGAGGCCAGAGGCGGGCTTAGCTCACCCAGAACTGGAGTTACAGTTGTGAAGTGCCATGTGGGTGCTAGGGACTGAACTACCACCATGCCTGGCCATCAATTACTAACATCCCAGAGTTCACATGGCCAGCATGAATGGGAAGAGGTTTGCTTCATACAATGTATAATGGATTTGACACTAATATAAATGCAGAGTTTATTCTGGTCCGCAATGACCCATAAAGTCAAACGTAATACACAAACCATGTCTTCCACTATACACTGTATGAAACAACCTTCTTTTCTAAGATGTTAAAAATTGGCTGGGCATGTTACCTTAATCCCAGCGCTCAGGAGGCAGAGGCAGGTAGAGCTCTGTAAGTTCGAGGCCAACCTAGTATACATAGCAAGTTCTAGGACAGCTGGGACTACATAGAGACCCTGTCTGAGGGGGGGGGAGGCAGCTGATGGAGACCTCTAACCTCTTCTATGACTCAGGTCACATGACACACACACAGCATCCATAGACCGGAAGCACTCTGAAAGCTCATCAGGATCCCTCTAGCTTACTGTGTACACAGAGGCTGGACACTGGCATCCTGCTCGAACAAGATCCACTCTCCCCCCTTTGAGACAGGGCTCTCACGGAGCCTGGGACACACCATTTTCCCAGCAAGACCCACCTGTCGGCCCATCCTGCCTCAGCTATGATTACAGGTCCCCAAGTCCACAGTGGCTTTTGCGTGGGAGCAGGGGATCTGAACTCAGTGCCTGATGCTTGCCCAGTAAGCATGCTTGCCCACCAGCCCTCTCCCCCACCCACCCCCACTTCCTCCTGCTCCTACGATGCTTACATTTAAGGTGCTTACATTTGTGACTCCTTTTTTAACATTAGATATGTTTGTAATATATGTAGTTATGTGCCATGGATGTTTCAAGCACGAAACTGTATACTACAGTGGTCCCATAAAAGTGTCCCAGAGCTGAAACTGCCAGGGCCTAGGTAAGTCATAACTGTTAGCCACCAAGTGATTGTAAATCACTGATGGTGCTGGAGGAAAATAATCTACTTTGCCACCAGCCGTATGAAAGAGTAACCCACACAACTATGAACTGTACACACTGGCCCTGGTTGTAAACATCCGTTACTGAGTATGGCTCAGCATGCCATACTTTTTATCATTATTTTATGGAGGAGGACTCTACTATTAAAACAAAACAAAAACCTTTCTGTAAAGCAGCATGGCACACCATGCCAGGAGCATCCTCACACCCGATTTCCTGTCTCCTGAGGCCACGTGTCAGTACGCTCTGATGCCACACAACAGCAAAACTGTATAATGGTGCACTGCTCAGAATGAATTCTTATTTTGGTTTTGGTTTGTTTGGCTTTGTCTTTTTCCAATATGGGGTTTCTCTGTGTAGCCTTGGCTGTCCTGGAACTACCTCTGTACACCAGACTGGCCCCAAACTCACAAAGATTAGCCAGCCTCTGCCTCCCCACCACCCAGTTCTCAGAATGTATTCTTGTCAATAAACAATGCATGCCTATTTCATGTTTTATCCCAGGCTATTTCTGCCCCCTCTGAGCCATTGCCATAGATTCTGATCATAAAATGTCATGATGTCAACTGCCATAGATTCTGATCATAAAATGTCATGATGTCAACTGTCTGGAGGACAGACATAAGTCTGCCACTGCCATGGCCGCTGTGTCCAGAGTGCCCCAGCTATGCCCATGTGGACCCTGAAGGCTTCCGAGTTCCTCTGCACTAGCTCTTACAGCACACTCCTCTGGCCTATGATGGCTTCCTTTCTCTTCTGCCCACAGATTTGGTTTGACTGAATTAATCATTCCTTAAGATCAAGTCACAAAGAGTAAAAACAACCTAAAAGGGAGTTGGGTGTCCTTTGTAAAACGGAGTCTGTTGGGGGCACACGGCCCAAGAGCTACTTCCACACAAGATGGAGTAACTCGGAGCAAGTCAGCAACTTAGACAACCTGCACTCCTCAAGGAGTGGGGCCACCTACCCCAGGGCTCAAAGCTGTTGTTTTAGTTGTGGTTGTTTTAGTTTTTGAGACAAGCTCTCTCTAAAGAGCCCCAGCTGTCCTGCAACTTGCTATGTAGACCAGGCTGGCCTCGAATTCACACAGATCCACCTGCCTCTGTTCCCAAGTGCTAGGATTAAAGGTGTGTGCTACCATACCCAGCCTCAGCCTTGTTTGTCTTGAAAGAATCTTGTCTATGCCCTCTAGGCGGGCCTCAACTCACCCCTAGTACCCTGCCTCCCAGGCACTGGGATTAGAGACGTGTACTACTTCACCATCAGCCAAAGCCCCGCTCACCCTGAACCCCCCCACACCCCTCCCTCCGTTAGAAAACCAACCAAAGAGGGGCCCTTTGGAGAGTATCATGTTCCTTAGGACAAGAAGCTACCTCTCTTCAAAGCAATGTGAGCAAAGAGACCAGTCAGAACCCACAGATATGAAACAGAAAAAATTTTATTTCAGAATATTACATGAATATAAAAGACAATATATATGATTGTTTCTTTACAATTACATATATATATATGCAAAATAATAAAAATTAACAAATAGGTACAACCTTCTCCTAAGAAACCTTTTGGGGGTCAAGTGAGTGAGCGAGCGAGTGAGCACACAGAGCGCCTTGCTGAAAGGCCTTGGGCAAGAGAACGCCTTCTCTATAGCCCCTGGACCAAGCATGTCAGGGGCTCAAAAGCTCTTCAGCATGGGCTGTGGCCTCGCGAACTCCAGTTTCCATGGTGACAAAGCACTCAGGTTATTATTTATCCTCCATCTCCTCTCTGCCCTACCTCCACACAGCTTTCAGCACTGGCTGCCTACTAAAGCCAGCTTTTGACAGGGAGTCTGCCATCAGGCCACAGGCACTAAGGTCACTCAAAACCTTCACCTTAGGAAGCCAGATTCTCTCCAAACTCTGGGGCAGTCCTGTTGGTTTAGATCTGGAGCCTCACTGCAGTCTGAAGACTTTAGGGTGTAGGAAGCAGGGATGATGCTGTCTCCAGGGGAAAGGATGTCACAGAAAACAGACCTCAGCACACAACCTGCCAGTCAGCATCCTGTGCTGCCTCATCCCCCACGGTGTTTCCTCATCACTCCTGACTGACTCTGGGAGGACCTTCAGAGTATAGCACATGCTGTGTGGAGGGACAACTGTGGGTTCTCTCAGGCACCATCAGCTGTGCTTCTAAAATGCTCCAGCACTCGGGTACAACCAATGCTGTCGCCCACCTGTGCCTTACACAGTGCATGTGACATGGGGAATGGGGGGACAGGGTGGGGGCAGGTTCAAACCTGACCACTGATCTCAGTGAGAAAATCCACTTCTGTGAAACGTCAGAGAAAGGGCCACAGCCTCTATTCATTTACAGTGCAGATACACATCAGATATGATCTGTCTCCTCATACTTGGGCAACAATAACCACCAGATAACACTTTGACACAACATCAAAGCCTATGACGATTAACCCCAGAAAGAAAAGAAAGGTTCTGTCAAAGAGATTGCTCCAACATGGAAAATAAATACAATAAAAATCCTTTAAGACACAGGTCAGCTAGGCAGTGACCACTCACGCCTTTAATCCCAACCCTGGGAGGCAGAGGCAGGAAAACTCTGAATTCGAAGCCAGCCTGGTCTACAGAGTGAGTTCCAGGACAGCCAGGGCTACACAGAGAAACCCTGTCTCAAACAAACATTAGTTAAAAATATTAGTTAAATACTGGCTCAAAAACAGCAACTGTATGCCTTGTGAGAAGGGCGGCAGCAGCCTTCTGTGACAACGCTGGAGCTTTTGTCTGCATTCCCTAGAAGCACCACAGGTTAGAACAGCCACGGGTTACAAGACTCAGAAGGTTATGTTTTCCTCAAGTTTATTCTGCACCAGATCACAGCTTCTATTAGAAAAAAACGACCTAAAATATCCTTAAAGCAAGTAATGACTATCCAATAAATAAATAAAATACACATTCCCACTGCCCAAGAGGCCAGCTACTGAGAGCACGTGCATGGGGTACACCTCTCTCACCACCCTCACCCAGACCATCCCTGGTCATTGCTTCCATCCACCCACACCCAGCTCCTCAGTCCCGCGCTCTCTCTCTTTCTCTCTGCTCACAGTGTGAAACTCCTGGCTGCATCAAGGCACTGCTTGGCTATCTACCCTGCATAGTGCTACACTACAGCATGGTGGAGCACACTCAGAGCAAGCTCCTGCTGAAGAGAACCTCTCTGATTTGCTAACACAAAAGAGATTTCTGTTTGACCTCACTATATACCTGGCATAAGAAATTTATTTTAAAAAGAAAAGAACCTTTTTCTTAGTAACAACACCACCAGAAAGAGTCAGAAACCTAGACAAATGAATTTGCTAATAAAGATCCTTAAGGATGACCTAAAACTGCTTTAGAGAACAGAACTTAAAACGCATTATAGGTCACACACCTCCATGCTCCAAAACTACCCAGCTAGAAGGGCAAATATCACATTTTCCTTCAGCACTGCTGTTACAGCAATGAAACAGTGTAGTATGAAGAGAGAGTCGACAGACAGACAACATCAGCCCTCATCTCAACAATAACACAAGCTCAACTGTTTATCATTAGTGTGGAACCGTGTCTTGCTGGGTATCTGGTCCCCCGCAGTAGGGTGAGCATGGCTGCACAGTTAGTTCCACAGAGCCAGGCCCGTGCCTCAGCATCCTCAACTGCCACCTGTGGCTCAGGAGACAGTGGCTCGCCACACTCCACCACTTCCTGTACCCAACCAGATAAGGAGATGGGCAGGAAGCAACTGTTCTAGACCACGGGAATACATCACAACTGCTCCCTGTGGAAACCCCTAAATTTTATGGACCCTGCAGAGACTACCACGCGTGCCTTTCCTGATGCCAACCTGCTCTCAGGAGACAGGTGAGCAGCATATTTGATCCCTAGGAATGTGTGACAGCATCCTACCGAAGCCAACCAGCCCCTCCTGGCCTGCTTCAGTTTCCACCACATGCACACTGCAGCAAGCTCCTCTAGGTCATGACATTTCCAAAGTGACAGTAACCAGGCACAGAGTGCAGCAGTGGCACCAGCTGTGTTCTAGGTGAGAGGAAGATGATGAAGGAAGCGAGGTAACAACCACACAGCCATCTCACATCACCGAGGTAACAACCACACAGCCATCTCACATCACCAAGGTAACAAACACACAGCCATTCTCACATCATAAGGGGAAGACGGGTATGGGGTGCAGCTTAATTACTGAGATCTGTTAAATATACTGTACTGAATTCTTTCTCATTGCCAGGTCAAATTCTCTATATTAGACACAAGAAATAATAGATTGTCTAGGAAAGCTGTAAATTCTTTGAACACAAAGATAAAGAGATTACTCAAGCTTAAAATAAAAAGGGGTCAAAAGCATTTAACTTATAATTCGCTTAATTATCCATCAAAATAATGGCTTCTAAAACAAGAAAATAAACAAGCAGTTACTCAATACTAGCAACACAGAGGAAAGCCTCAAATACCAGTTGAAAATAATAACACTCCACTAAGACCTACAGTACTTTTAAAAAATATTACTAACAATTAACACAAACTATCCTGTTTGAAGAAACCAACCGACCTAAGCACACTAAGTCCGCGTGGCTGGCCCTGCCTACCTGCTGCACTGTGTAAGCTGGGGCAGGCAGCTAGCGGCTTCTGACATTAAAAACAAACACAGAGCGTAGCACTCCCGCAGACGCACAGCTTCAGAGACATCCAGTGAGTGGGTTAGAGGTATCAGTCGGGTCAGGGTATGAGTTGGCTTTCACAAGTCAAAATGCAGCAAGCAGCTGCAGGTCCAAGCGTCACTGAGAACAGAAATAACTCTTGTCCCACTGAAGAGAAACTTCACTGTGGAGGACAGTAGTAAACAGAGCCTTCAAAAGAATCCTAGGATAAAAGAGAAACAAGACGATTAGACACGCTTTAAAACATTCTTCTTTAATACCCCACCAAAAGCCACAGAATCTACACTTAGTATTCTCTCCAAATTTACGATTAAATAATTTGAGAGTGTGACTCTCATCGTTTGTGCCGCTTCGTCTAACCCAGTTTGTTAAGTCTTACTGACCGTAACAGTCACCGCTTAGTAGGGCGTGTGTGGTGATGGCTATTGCCCCAGGCCCTTGTGTCCATTTTCTCATTTGTCCTCACAGCTACCCACCAGAGAGGTAGTAGGCTGTCATTTCACAGATGTGGAATCTGCAGCCTACAAAAGCTCACCCGCCCCATCAACTACCACACACACACACACACACACACACACACACACACACACACACAAAACAGTGGAAAACTGACCCACGTCTAATGAATACGGAGCTCATGCTGTTAGCAGCACTACCCTTTACTAAAACCAAAAACAGCAAGCTGCTGACACTACTGAGACAAGAGAAAGCAAAAGGGTTGTAGGTGGGTGGGTGTGCAAGGGTGTGTGTTGGTGGGTGGGTGGGTGTGTAAAGGTGTGTGTTGGCAGCACTAGGGACTGAACCCAGGGCACTGCATGTGCTAGGCAAGCACTGCACCACTGATGTGATTGTCCCCAGAACCAGATGCAGGGAAAGGACAACACAGACGAAGTAGATAACATAAACCAGAGTCAGTGTCCACCCCTGTAGTGCTGACACGAGTTCAACAGAAACTTACTCTGGCTGGCTGGGTTAGCCAGGCAAGGCTTCAGAGAAAAGAGGTTCACCTAGACTTAAAGAATTAGGAAAGCCGGGCAGTGGTGGCGCACGCCTTTAATCCCAGCACTTGGGAGGCAGAGGCAGGGGGATTTCTGAGTTTGAGGCCAGCCTGGTCTACAGAGTGAGTTCCAGGACAGCCAAGGCTGTACAGAGAAACCCAGTCTCAAAAAACAAAACAAAAGAAAAAAAGAATTAGGAAGATTTGATTGCTGAAAATAACGCCCCTTAATGAAGGGGTGCTCTATCAATGTGTTCCCATCTGGGGTGATTTTGCCCCTGAATCCTCAAGGGATGCTGGTATATCTGGAGGAACTCTCAGTTGTCACACTGAGGGAAGGATGCTAGTGGCATCTGCTGGGTCACAGCTGCTGGACATCATACAATGAATGCACAGGACAGCTCCACACAGAGAATTCCAAGAAGCCCTGTGCTAAGCAGAAGTCTGCATCTGGCTATTGATGGTGATGGGAACACTGCACTAATTTCCAGTGTTTGAGAATAGCCAGGATTCCATCAACTGTCCTGTAAGAGAGGTACTGGAAGCCAGGCTCTGAGCGGCACATCTGGAGGCTGGAGAGGTCAGAGCTGAAGATGCCATTTGGGAGTGAGCTGTGGAAGCAGAACAGGTGCTGAGAGGGTGAATACAAGAAAGAAGAGTAGAAGCTTAGACTCAATGAGCCCTAAACAAGCCAGAAGTGGCAATCCTACATGATGCCTAAAATCCCAGCTACTCAGGAGGCAGAAGTAAGAAGATCACAGCTTAATGCCAACCTGAAAACCTGAGAAAATTCATGGTTCAAAAAGGAAGGGAGGAAGGAAGGAAGGAAGGAAGGAAGGAAGGAAGGAAGGAAGGAAGGGAGGGAGGGAGGGAGGGAGGAAGGGAGGGAGGCAGGCAGGCATTTTTAAGAAAGAAGGGGGGCTGCCTCAGAGTACAGCTCAATCTTGGAGCCTTTTGTGAAGCGCCGAGTCAATCCTTATCACCACAAAAATAAAAGTAAACAGAAGGGAAAACCAGAAGACTGAAGAGGAAGACAAGAGCGGCTGTCCTCAGGACAGGAGGTGGAGGAAGGGTGTTCTGACAGGAGAGGATGCCATTCCTCATCCACCAAAAAGTGTCACATCAGCAGCCTCTACTCTCCTGGAAAACTCACTTCTTTCTTTCCAAAGCAGAGTTGACAAAACAGAAAGACAGGACTTCCTGCTTATCTTTAAATATGAACGTAACAAAAGGCTAACAATACAAAACACCATGTTCTTAAAAAAAAAAACTCATACTTTGAGTTTAAAAAGAAAATTTAAAAAGTGTTTTAAAAACCATTTAAAAAGAAATATTTGGATAGGAATAACTCAAATACTGAGCTTGCTTCAGTAGCACAATTCTGTGCAAAAGAAAGTGGGAGGAGAAGGAGCGTTGTCATTCATCAAAGTAAAAAGTAAAAACCACATGATAGCTAATTTTCTAGAAGAGAATAAAGATTCATCACAATGACTTTGTTGTCCCAGGGATGGGACCCAAGACCACACATGTGCATTCTACCACTGAGCTACATGTCTACATGTGCTCTTTCCACTGCTGATACATGGAGCAGCAACTGAACTTCCAGAAACCCTCCTGCCATCCATCCTGAGTGCTGGGATTTCAGCTGTGCAGAACCATGCCTGCGCACAGTAGCTTTTTAACGGAAAAGCTCAGATCAGCCCATGATAACAATCCTCTTTCAACTAAATAACTTCAAAACCATGCTGACATGATTTCCAGCGCCCTTCCACGACTACTCAAGTCTGCAGAGAAGAGAAACATGACTTTGATGAGTGTCCTTTTGGCATGGACATTCCCAGCCTCACAAAGCCATTTGTACTTGTGTCGTCTTGTTTAACAAGTGTTCTTAAGACAGCTGATGGGTGGTGGGTCCTGTCTGTCCACAGCAGGCATCAGTGAGTCTGCTTGGAACTCTGCCCCTCAGTACCTGAAGGCAGTGCTAAGTAGAATAATCATCCAAATTTCTATGACTACAATTATACCACCTTAGTCGTCACAAATGGAAAACACTGCTGACCAAGAAGATACAGGATAGAAGCCCGGGCAGTGAGGACAGAGGTGGCTCCAGTGAGTACCTTTTCTCCCCTCTCTCTTCGCCTCAGACCACTTCAATCTTGTTGGTGTCACTGTCCCAGCTGGAGAGCCAGAGAAGAACTGCAACAAGGAAACTGTATGGTAGCTTAGATGGTCACACGTCAGTGCTCCTTTACAGACGGAGGTTATGCCTCCACGCTTAACTGGCTATGGGCAGCTTAATGCAGTAGCCTAGCATACCTTGAAGGACTGCCCACAGGTAATGCAGAGCCAGGGAGGGCTAACCTGTCCTATGGCATTTCTGGTGAGACTTAACCGACCGACCCTTCAGCACCTGTCGACAGCTACCATGCTGTACTGCTCATCTGTACTTGTAACTAGCTATGCTGGTTAGAGTCATCTCTAACCTCAACTGAGATAATGTCTCCATCAGCCTGGCCTGGAGGCAAACATGTAGAGTGTTTTCTGGATTAATGATTGATGTAGGGACACAGGTACTGTAAGGGTGCCTCCCTGGGCAAACAGTCTTAGGTTCTACAAACAAAAACAAACTTAGAGCCGGGCAGTGATGGTACACACCTTTAATCCCAGCACTTGGGAGGCAGAGGCAGGTGAATTTCTGAGTTAGAGGCCAGCCTGTCTACAGAGTGAGTTCCAGGACAGCCAGGACTACATAGAGAAACCCTGCATCAAAAAACCAAAACCAAAAATAAATAAATAAATAAATAAATATAAACAAACAAACAAACAAGCTTAAAGAGCCGTGGGGAGCAAGCCAGTAAGCAGTGTCTTCATGGCCTCTGCTTCAGTTCCTGCGCTGAGTTCCCTCCATAATGAACTGTAAGCTATAAGCCAAATAAACCCTTTCCTTCCTGAGTTGTGGCCAGTGTTTATCACAGCAACAGAAGCAAACTAACCCACATACCTTACTTTCCTGAACTCAAAACATGCTGAATGGTCTGTGCAAACCTATAGAAAGGGCCATGAACACCGGTGACTGAGCCAGAGAGTCACAGCAGAACAAGGGCCAGTCTATCAGCCTCCTTCCCAGAGAAAGACAGACAAACGTATGCTCTTACCAGGTTCATATTTTCTTTGCTGGCTTTCTTCAATTCCCCCATGGCCACAGACTCTGGAGCAGGAGAACTGTTTTTCTTTTCTGAAGTCATCTGACTGCCCAGGACTTTGCGCTGATTTAGGAACAGAAAATATTTTGGTTTTGAGCATTTATTATTTTGTAGTTGTCTGGCTTTCTGTTGGGGTCTCTCAACTCCACTAACCACTCTCCCACTAAACATTATATTGCGCCCCCTACAGGCGCACAGAATTGCTACTGAGAAGACCTCCCCAGATCTCCCAGAATGCAGCGTCGTCAGACCGCCCTACGTCACCGCCCACTCGCTCGGACCCGCCTTCCAGATACACGTCTCCACTCATGATCAGACCGCGCGGCAGAGAGAGAGTTTCTCAAGGGGACTCAAGGGCGGGCTTAGAATCCTTCCTTGTCCAATTAATAAAAATCATGCTCTGATCAGCGCAAACCGACAGGACATTCATTTTTCCTTTCGCAGCCTATCCTCTTTCAGGATGTTAAAGCTCTTCAGTACGAACCCAGTCCAAAGTGTCTCTGCCCACGCAGAAACACACAGCTTTCAAAACTACAACTTCCCCAGTTAAAAAAAACAACTCAGCAGCATCTTGCTATAACTTCTGTAGAGACTGAGGCCGTGTCATATAAGGGAAGGGAAAGCATATAGCAAACACCAAGAATGACTGCTTCTCTGGGGGACTTAAACTACCTACTATCAGCTAATGACAGTGCCCCTGGGAGCAGGAAGGACACAGGCGCTCTGGAGGGCAGGGCTGTTTTGGGAGAATAGGTGTGGTTTCTCTGTCAGCTGTTGAGGTCGCTTCTCCTCCCCACTAAGGGAACCACAGACTGGGCCTCCTCTAGTATTGTCTCTCTGTCCTTCCTCACACAGGACTAGTAAGTGTACAGAAACAAAATACAGCCACAAAAGGCCCCAGGCCGTCTCAGGATGGCCACGTGACCACCGACGAGGACACCACAGTCTTGATGAAAGTAAGGACTCCATCTTAGAGGAGGAAATCTGAATTCTGAAACACGAGCATTGTCAAAAATAACCCACGCAAAGCAAATTAAGCTAAACTAAAACCCTAAAGCATTAACCTCTACATTCTAGCTAACAGCAGCAGAGCCAGGTGTTTACATGATTCTAGAGGAAGACAGTCTTCCCAAACAAGAGGTCAGTGTAGGACTCACCATCAGGTACACCTCTGTAAAACTGGGGGGAAGCAAAACTCTAAAAATTTCTATTTTTTTCCTTTTTTTTTCCTTTTTTTTTAGTGTGTGTGCATGTGCATGTGTGCATGTCTGTGTGTGCCTACAGAGGGCAGCAGCATCAGATCCCCTGGAGCTAAAGTTATAGGCCATTGTAAGATGCCCAATATGGGTGCTGGAAACTAAACTCTGGTCCTCTCTGTAAGAACTGCTGAGCCACGTCTCTACCTCCCAAAAGTTTTAATTTTTAAAGGACCTAAAAATCAAATGGATTTTTAAAAAGAAGCCAAATAGCTAAAACACACACACACACACACACACACACACACACGCACACACACACACGCACACACACACACACACGCACACACACACACACACACACGCACACACATGCACGCGCACTAGAAAAATCAGGCCTGTATACCCTCCCTTCAGAAGGCAGGCATCACTTGAGAATGCTGAGCTGGGAATGCCAAGATGCAGGAGACTAGCTATAAAGCTTCCAGAAAATTTTCCATAAGGGCACTCGGAGTTGGACCTGGCATGTACAAAGCCCTGGGTTCAATCCCCAAGACCACTAACAGATAAAAACAGTAGTGAGATCGGCAGAGCTACTGAGCGAAAGGCCTATATCCTCTACCTGTTCAAAACTCTCCTCATCTATAATGAAACCACCTTGCCCCATCTGTGTTGAAAGCTGTTGTTCTGGCTTGGGATGTGGCTCAATGGCAGAGTGCTTGCTCACATGTATGAGGGAGGTCCTGGGTTCAACTGATAGTGACATCAAAAAAAGAAAGAAAAGAAAAAAAGAATAATGTTCTGGAATGTCTTATCCTCATAACTTCTGAAGTTCTAAGTACACCCTTAGCAAAGAGGTCAGTAATAGCTAAACACACAGCAACACCTACACTTGAGCTGCAGCAATGCCAATATACCTCAAAGCACATCAGAAACCCACAGCCATCCAAGACCCTGTCTCAAAAAAAAAAAAAAAAAAAGAAAGAAAGAAAAAAGAAAGAAAGAAAGGAAGGAAGAAAGGAAGGAAGAAAGAAAGAAAACCCAGAACCAACTACAGTCAGCTTAGCACCTTATCCACTTCAGTGCTTGCTTCAGTGGCTTTACTAAAGTCCCAGTGTCATCAAACTAAGGCAGCTCACCCATCCACACTCTTCCTCCTAAACAAGAGATAACGCCACATTCTCTCCATATTTCTGGCCCCTGCTAATCACAAGTGACTTTAACCACTTTAGTTCCTCAAATAAACAGAACTGTATAACATTTTCCTTGTGACTGGCTTTAGATTTAATTTAGCATGATGTCCTCAAAGGCCCACTGTGGTGAAGAGTATGTTAGACTTTCCTTCCTTTTAAGGATGGAAAATCCTCCACTCTCTCTACACTTCTTGTATGCAGTCCTCCAATGGACAGCTAGGCTGCTGTAAATAACATTTCCATGAACACTATACAGCTAACTCCCTGTGAAGGGACTCTAAGCAGCCCGAGCAGGCGAGCATGGCTCTGGCAGGCCTTGCCTTTCTCTCCCATTCCCTTTGTTTTATTAAAAACCATTAGATTACATTCCTAAAGCTAGCCACCAAGGTCGGTTCCCTCATTTGGCCACTTCCTTCCCCCCCCACCCCCAGGCTGACTACCAAGGTCCAGCTATCAAAGTATTGAAGTTCAGCAATTAAAATCCTGCCTCCTCTCTACCTAGAGGCAGTAGTCCTTTGTCCCCCAGGACAAATATCCCTCCCCCTCTCCCTTGTTCCCTTCCCCTTCTCCTTCATTCTCTATCTCCTATCTTTGTCTCTTGTTCCCTGCCCTCTGTCCCTCTGGGGCAAATAAACCTCCTCTGTGCTTAGAACTTGGTCTTGGGGTCCTGAGCCCACATCTTTTCTCACTGTGAGACCCTGCTTTCTTTTTTTTTTTTTT
>NC_034590.1:153196563-153198784 GCF_900095145.1 Mus pahari
CTCTGTAGACCAGGCTGGCCTCGAACTCAGAAATCCGCCTGCCTCTGCCTCCCAAGTGCTGGGATTAAAGGCATGCGCCACCACGCCCGGCCCGAGACCCTGCTTTCAGTTCCTTGGCATATACACAGAATGGAAACTGGTAGGTCATAAAGTAATTCTATTGCTGATTTTCTGAGAGATGGTCATACTGTTTTCCCCAACAGCTTTGCCATTTTATATTGCCAGCAGTAGTGTACAGGGTTCTCTGGTTTGTGGACAGGGTCATCCCAGTGGGTATGAGGTTACGTGGTACGGTGGGTAGCTTTACATGTCCCTAACAATGAGTAATGATGAACACCTTATGTCTTTCTTGGTCACATGTCTTAAGAGAAATGTCTATTCTGGTTGTTTCCTGTTTTGTAATGAGCTTGGATTTTCAGCACTATTGAGTTATATAAGTTCCTTCTATATTTGAGACATTATCCCCTAACCAGATACATGACTTACACAAATATTCTCCCCTGATCCACAGGCACCTTTTCACTCCACTGTGGGATAGCAAACCAAACACTTCAGCAAGTGCCATGTCCCAAAGACCACTGGCCCCATCCGTGAGGATAGAGAATGGATTCTAGGCCTCTACAAAGTATAAAAAGAATCAAAATTGCTGGCGGTGGTAGTGCAACATCTTTAATCCCAGCACTCAGGAGGCAGAGGCCAGCAGATCTCTGTGAGTTCAAGGCCACCCTTGAACTGTAGAGAGCAAGTTCTAGGACAGCCAAGGCTATACAGAGAAACCCTGTCTTACAAAAATAAACAAAAAATGATCAAAATTAGGGCTAAATGAAAGTACAACTGCTAATAACTTAAGTTTATGCTGAAATAAAAAGTTACATCAAATAACTTTAAAGTTTTAGTCAAAAGGATCCTTAATATTTATAAATTTACATATTTTAACAATGTTAAAACAATTTCAAAAAGAAAAATAGAACTCAGAATAGAGTTTACCCCTCTGGATTAGCTAACTGTAGTTTAGGCATCGAAATAAACTTGAGGCCCAAGCCACAGACAGAGGGAGCCACGCCTGACACTGCCTGGATGGCCAGGAACCAGAGGGAGCACAACCCAGAAACCCAGGGTAGCACCAAAAAAACAAAACCAATGAAATGGCTCCTAATGATGCTCTGCGATGCTCCTAGATCGCTGCTTACCCCACTTGACATCAGAGGCTTCATCCAGCAACTGATAGAACAGATGCAGAGACCCACAGCCAAATGTTAGGTAAAGTCAGGGAACCCCACAGAAGAGAAGGAAGGATGGTAGGATCTGAGAGGTTGAGAACACA
This sequence comes from Mus pahari, assembly GCF_900095145.1. Classification (NCBI taxonomy): domain Eukaryota; kingdom Metazoa; phylum Chordata; class Mammalia; order Rodentia; family Muridae; genus Mus; species Mus pahari. Next base: position 153,197,888 of record NC_034590.1, read on the forward strand.
GTCCACAGAATCAACTAAGCAAGGCTCCTAGGGGCTTGTGAAGACTGAAGCAACAAACATGGACCCTATGTGAGTTTGAGTTTGGTCTTCTGTGTACACTTTGTGTTGTGTAGCTTGGTGTTCTTGCAGGACTCCTAACAGTAGGGGTTGGGGGATTTTCCAACTCTTTTGCCTGTGTCTGGGACCCTTTTCCTCGTACTGGGTTGCCTCGTCCAGCCTTAATATGAGAGAGGTGCCAGGTCTTCTTGTAACTTGTTATGCCATATTCAATGGATATCCCTGAGAGACCAGCTCTGTTCTGAAGGGAAACAGAGAAGGAGTGGATCTGGGGAGGGGGAGGTGTAAAGTGGGGGATAGAGACTGGGAGGAGAAATGGAGGTAGTGATGTAACGGATGAGAAAAGAATGCAAAGAAATGTGCACCCCGTGACCTACTGCCACCTGATGGCAGCTCTCACTAACTGCACTAATGTTCAGCAGTCTGCACACTTAGTGACAGAAACAACACTGAAATGTATTTTCTATTTGTTCTAAAAACAAGATTTCTCGACATTTTGATACATGGAAAGAAACAACAGTGAAAATATTAAGTTCACCAAAAATACACGATACCAAAATTCATTGGGAGCATTAGAAAATCCAATGTCCAACAATGTCCCAGCGAGACCCCTGTCCTCAGACCCGGAGGAGGGAAGAGCAGTGCTGCTTCCCCACTACAGCGCTCCTGCAATTTCTTTCTTTCTTTCTTTCTTTCTTTCTTTCTTTCTTTCTTTCTTTCTTTCTTTCTTTCTTTCTTTCTTTCTTTCCTTCCTTTCTAAAGATTTATTTTATTTATATGAGTACACTGTAGCTGTCTTCAGACACACCAGAAGAGGGCATCAGATCCCATTACAGATGG
>NC_034590.1:153198899-153204491 GCF_900095145.1 Mus pahari
TCTAACACAGTAAAATGCTTTAGAAAATAAGGCCTGGGGCTGGAGAGATGGCTCAGCGGTTAAGAGCACTGACTGCTCTTCCAGAGGTCCAGAGTTCAATTCCCAGCAACCACATGGTGGCTCACAACCATCTGTAATGGGATCTGATGCCCTCTTCTGGTGTGTCTGAAGACAGCAATCGTGTACTAACATATAAAATAAATGAATCTTTAATTAAAAAAGAAAAAAAAGAAAAGAAGGCCTTTTCCAAACTCTTCCTTTTCTGACTCCTTACCAATTAACCCTTTCTAGGGCTCCAAGGAACAGAATTAAGTTGTTTAAACACAAGAAAATAAGACGCAAACTTCCTGAGAACTGATGTGGGCAGCAGGAGCACAGGCTTACCTTGATAAGCCCACTGAAGGAGCGTGAGCGGGCTCTCTTCTGGACCCTGGGAGTAGAAGGTTCTCTCCCTGGCGTTTGAGTCAAAGACTGCTTATGGAACTACAAAAAATACAGAGAATATTGTATTAACATTGTGCCATCAAGAAACAGCAATCTAGAGCTAATAATACCTGAGTGTAGAAACTTAGAAAGTCAAAGACTCCTTAGATGGATAGGGTAGGTTGACAGGCAGTCACAAAAGCAGAAGGGACATTCAAAAACAAAAACACAAAATATACTCAATTACTGGAAGAAATCCTAAGACTCAGATTCTCTGCCTGCTTTACAGATAGGAGACCAGGATCCACAGTGCTTATGAGCTTGCCTAAGATCTGCTAGTAAACCAGAATTGTTTTTGCATCAAGTATCTTGGAAGCAGAACGTTACTAGCATAAACCATGACAGTCCTCAGTTTAACAAACTATATGCCAGGATTTATTTTAAGATAGAGTCTCATGTAGCACAAGCTGGCCTCAACTCTCTATATAGCCAAGGATGACCTTTAACTCCTAATCTTTCTGCCTCTACCTTCCAAGTCCTGACATTATAAACCTAGATGGCCATACCCAGTTTATAAGGTGTCAGGAATCCAACCTAGGGTGCATGAATGTAGAACAGCCCTCTACCAACTGAACTACCTTCCTGAGGCCTAAGCCAGAGTGCTCCTAAGGTATTGAAACTCTCTAACTAGAGCTCACAGCTGTCGGCCAGCACTGCTATGAAGGGGGGAAAGAGATTGAATGCAGACTTTGAATGCTGTCAGCTCTTTGTATAAAGACATCTCCAGTTTCAAAAAGGGGGATCAGGGGGAGGCACTATATAGTCTTTAACAAGTGCTCTCAGTTGTTATTTAATCTCTCTCTCTCACTCTCTCTCTTTTTCTCTCTCTCTCTGTACTTGGTTTTGTGACAAGGTCTCACTAGGTAGTTCTGGTTGTCCCGGTTCTCACTATGTAGAGCAGGCTAACTGAACTCATGGAGATCTGCCTGTCTCTACTTCTCTACTGCTGGGATTACAGATATCTGACACCACACTTGAGTTCTGCCACTCTTAAAACCATCTCTACGGCCATGACAAAACACTTGTAGAGGACTTTGTCCATTGATGGGAACAGCTCAGTTCCCAGCAGTGTCTGATACCTCTTCATCTTGCCTTATGCTAGAGATACACCCCTCCCCCCAAAATAAAGGCAATCTTTCCCAAAGAAAGAACAACTGAACAAGCATGATGAGCTGGCTACTGCAGCTGGATCTACAATGTCCTCCAAAGCCAGGGGTGGGAGGTCCTGGCTCTCGGGGGCATGCCCTCTAAGGGGTACTATGACACCTGGTCATGAGGTACACTGCTTTGCCCTGCTCATGCTGGTGCCTTAATGACAGGCCTCCCACAGGGCCACTCAATCAAGAACAGGAACTTCCACACCTGTGTGCCAAGCACAACTCCTTCCTTTCAAATGTTGATTACCCCAGGAGTCTGCACAGGAAGGGAGACCTGACTTGCCTGTACAGCTACAATTCAGAGGAACTAAGGCAAATCCTCTGAGAGACTCCCAACTAGTAAGGATTCATTCAAGTCATACTGAGTCCTCAGAACAGCAAATGAAAGACCTAATCTTACCTACAAAACCCCAAAATAAGCAAACACCGACACCAGAATTCCTGTTCACTACACTCGGACCCTGTTTTAGGCTGTTTTCTAACCACAAACAATCCATCAGGTAGAACTGCCTCTTCTGCCCTGCCAGCCTCTCCTCCTTTACAAGCCTGACGTATGTGTGTCATGTATGCATGTTACTAAGACTGTTTCACAAAGCTGGACATGGAAATTCAGAAAGTCTATCCCTAGAAGGTACACAGTCCTGGAATAGTGTACTGGACCTGCTGGTTCTCTCCAAACAATCTGTGGAGAGCTTTTGTCAGGTGACTACAATTACAGATGTTCTAAGCACAGCTAACTGCAGAGAGCCAAGCACTCCGACACCTCTCTCCAGACCTGCAATTCCATAGATGAGACTGATTTTTCTGACTGAGCCAAAGCTTGTTCCAAGAGACAGTGAATGTGATTCTGAGTGGTGTTCTCCAGTGATTCCTAGAGCCCACCTATGTCCCTGTACCCAGGCACCTGTCTGAGAAGTTGTTTCTTCTTCGCGGAGTCTGGCCAGTTATGAACATGCTGGAAGAGTTCTCTCAGCGCCTCTTCTGTGTGCTGCTGGGTCTCCTCCTGCTGAGAGGAAGAATCAACCCTGCTCTGTTTCTGAGATCTTGCCAGCTGGAAGGACATGGCATGACATGAGGTTGTCAGATCAAGATCATCCTAAAGAAAAATGTATAAAACATAGTTAGAATTCTGCCAAGCCAGGCCGTGGTGATGCAGGCCTTTAATCCCAGAACTCCAGAAGCAGCGGCAGCTGGATCTCTGTGAATTTGAGGCCAGCTTGGTCTACAGAGCCAATCCCAGGACAGCCCGAGCTACATATTAATACCCTGTCTCAAAACACCAAACAATATTGCCATAGACAATTGTAGCTTGTTTGAGTTCAATTTTCAAAACACTTTTTAATTTCAAGTAGTACTTGTTGCTATACACTAAAGTAAGCCCTAAAGTATTAGTCCCAGCAGATAGAACAAAAACAAAGGCCTGAGGTGAAATTTAACTTCATCCAGACACTGAAGTGATAACCAACCATAGAGCCCATGTCAGTTGGGCCTTGGCTGGATCTCTTTTCCACATAAACCGCTTGGTAACAGGAAGGGATAAAAGCAACAGCTCTCCAAAAACACCACGCCTAGTTAAACTAGGTTTAAAACGCAGTTTCTTACTTAGTCACACCTAATATTCACTGAATGAGAGAAAAAACCAAACAGGAGTAGAAACACAGTATAAGATGGCAGCCTCCAGGCTGTCTCTCAGGCTACATCCAGGTCAGGCACGTGCCGGTGCCTCTCACAGCTTCTCACTGCAACAATACATGTGTGTGTGCAGCTGTCTGTTAACAGGTGTCATGCATTTCTCTGTCTCAGCTCCTTTGCTCTCAAACAGTGCTGCTTAACTTCACTGTCAAGCTGACACAGACGACAGTCACTTGGGAAGAGGGAAGCTCCACTAAGGACTGCCTACATCAGATTGGCCTGTGGCCTTCTCTGTTAAAGATAGGACTGTCGGCCCAGAGGTGATGGTGGACACCTTTAATCCCAGCACTTGGGAGGCAGAGGCAGGTGGATTTCTGAGTCTGAGGCCAGCCTGGTCTACAAAGTGAATTCCAGGACAGCCAAGGCTATACAGAGAAACTGTCTCGAAAAACAACAACAACAAAAAAAAGCTTATAATTAAATAGTCAAATTTATATATCAATAAATTCTCAGTTCACGAGATTCCCACACAATAATTTCAGAGCCAATTGATAATGATACAAGCTGCCCACCTAGATTAGATAAGTTATCCCAATTACTCTATTCCTATATGATATTATTTAAAGCCACTCAGAACCTGAATCATCCTGTTTGTCCTCCATTTTCCTCCTCCTCTTCTGTGTCACTCCCTGTCTCTGCAACCCTTAGCTCCGCCTCCCTTTTCCTTGTCCAATCACAGCTTCTTGTTGTATTAGTAATTAAATTAATTAGACAGTGAAAATCCTACTACAGAGTACAAATCTCTCTTTTTTTTTTTTTTTTCTTTTTAAATTTATTTATTACATGTAAGTACACTGTAGCTGTCTTCAGACACTCCAGAAGAGGGAGCCAGATCTTATTACAGATGGTTATGAGCCACCATGTGGTTGCCGGGATTTGAACTCTGGACCTTCGGAAGAGCAGTTGGGTGCTCTTACCCACTGAGCCATCTCACCAGCCCCAAATCTCTTTTTTTTAATTTTCATTGAGAGAGAGAGAGAGAGAGAGAGAGAGAGAGAGAGAGAGAGAGCGCACACATGAGTACACATATGTGAATGCAGGTGCCCATGAAGGCCAGCAGAGGACGCTAGGTTCCCTAGAGCTGGAGTTACAAATGGCTGCAAGTACCATAGTTAGGGACCAAACTACAGTCTTCTACAAGAACAGCTCTCCAGCCCATGGGCTCAAACCTTTTAACTATTTGACACCAATAAACTTGAGTAAGAATTAATTATCTAGGACTGGATATGGGTGGATATCTGGCCTCTGTTGGCACCTGTACTCACATGCACATGCCCATACTCACATATATACACTTAAATAAAAATAAACATTTTGGGGGGTGGGGTTCAAGACAGGGTTTCTTTGTGTAGCCCTGGATACACATAACTACTTTAACTCCAGTTCTAGAGGCTCCAACACCACCTTTTGACTTCCATAGACTACTACACACAGGTGGTAAACATATACAGTCACACACACATACACATAAAATAAATATTTTAATTAAATTAAAATTTTTTAAAAGGACTGAACTTTTGTTACTATAATTAATGGTGTTTAACTATTGCTTGGCTCATAGGCTAATAAAATACATACAGATTTTATGAAAAACTTTAACATATGACTATGCCATGACACACATGCAGAGGACATCATTCACCAGTGAGGATCTCTGAAAGCCAGTGAGCATATGGTACATAGGGCACTTTTATTTCAACAACTCCCTCCTCAGTCTTTGACCCTGCTAAAACAAATGACTAGATAAATTTACTGGCTTAAGGATAATGTTATACGTTGTTTTAAAATTTCACTAGTCTTAATTCTTCCCTTTTTTAGAGACCAGTTTCCTGTTCTTACCTTTGACATTTGAGTTCTGGAGCCCAAATAGTACAATCTGGCACATTCCCGAATATAAGCAGGAGCCTGGGCAGGACATAAAAGGAAACCAGGGCTTAGTGGTTATTAGGACCTAAAAATCTTTCAGGCCACGGAAAGAGAATCATAACATTATCTAATGAGTAGATTACTCTGAAAAGCCAAACACTTTCCAAAATACCATACTTGACCAAATAGACACCTCCATAGATCTGATAGGAAGCTGTAGGAAGGCACCACTGTAGTTGCTGTTTTAAAAACAAAGGTAAGATGGGCGTGGTGGCATACGTCTTTAATCCCAGCACTTGGGAGGCAGAGGCAGGCAGATTTCTGAGTTCGAGGCCAGCCTGGTCTACAAAGTGAGTTCCAGGACAGCCAGGATTATACAGAGAAACCCTGTCTC
>NC_034590.1:153205397-153211714 GCF_900095145.1 Mus pahari
AAAAAAACACAACCTTCAGAAAGGAAATGCTACCACACACTACTCTGTGGATAAATTTGAAGACATTAAGCTGAGTAAGTCAGTCAATCATAAAACGATTAAAAAAAAAAACAAAAAAACTAAAAAGTTAGCAATAGATCTGCCATAACAGAGAGACTCATTCTATTTCTATTTCTAGCCCTCCCCACCGTTCACTCTGTCTTACAATCCCACACAGTGCCTCTCCTCCAGGGTCAAGCTCTGCCCCATCTTCCTTGTCCTATTACCAACCAAATGCCATTCCTCACCTACCTTAAAAAGTTTCTGAGAGTGTTTGATCATAAAAGCCATTCCTGTGTTTAACTTTATGATATTCTCCTGAAGGTCATTTGCGGTGACCTAGTCAGTGGAAAGAGACCAGACAAAGAGCATTAAGAACTGGGAAGTGCTCACCAGTGCATGTTGCTGAAAGGCTTTGGGCTAGCAGGTTTCCACTTAAAAAGACCTAATAGCACAGACCTGTGTCCCTAAAACGACCAGGAAATCCTTGAGCTTTCTTCACTTCCTACTTCTGCTCAGACACCTAAGCAGTAAACCTAAGCCTAGGATTCAAAACACAGAGAGCAGAGGAGCAGTCTGCACTGGCCATCAAGGACACTGGCTCTGTGGAGAATGGGGAGCTCACCCAAAGAACTGCCCATTAACCCTACTAGAACTGACATCCTTCCACAGTTCAGTCAAACTGCAATGATCCCTTCTCTTGTTTCTCTTGTCTTTTTTATGAAAGAAAACTCACTGTGTGGGAGTAAAACTGTTAGCACAGGTTAGACTGCTCTGTTGGCATGGAACATTATCCCACAGGAACACACTGCTCTATTCTGAACCTTTAGAAATGAATTTGTATTAATCCTTCAATTATTAAAAATCAGTTTGAGGGCTGGAGAGCAATCAGCAGTTAAGAGCACTAACTGCTCTTCCAAAGGTCCTGAGTTCAATTCCCAGCAACCACATGGTGGCTCACAACCATCTGTAATGAGATCTAATGCCCTCTTCTGGTGTGTCTGAAGACAGCTACAGTGTACTTAGATATAATAATAAATAAACCTTTAGGCCAGAGGGAGCCGGGCCAACCAGAGCGAGCAACCTTCATTCCCAGTAACCACATGATGACTCACAACCGTCAGTATATCTACAGTGTACTCATATACAATCAATCAATCAATCTTGGGAAAAAAAAAAATCAATTTGACTTACCATGGAGCATTCTTACTAAGATTGGAGTCACCCTGTCTAGCCAAAACAAATATTCTAGCTTCTTTAACAGCCACAATGACAATGTCCAGAAAGTGCCCATGCAGGATTACTAGAGCCTGACCTATCAGAGAGGTTACAGGAGTCAGGCTCCTCAGCTTTGATAACTCCTAAACTCCTAACCTCATAAAATGATAACCTCACCACTGTGCACCCACGGGAGGAGTTCAGCTTAAGAAAATCAAGCCCTAAGGATCTTCCCCTCAATACTAACATTTTTGGGCCACAGGACATGGGGTGCAAACATAAGAGCAAGGTTATGGGCAGACATCTTATTCTTGTCTTGCTTCTTCGCTGTTTGATAGAGGAGATCAAGCAGTAACTTTAGCAAGTTACGATTGGCTGGAGGGAGGACTAGGAAGAGCAGCTGCAGGGCCTCGATCCGCCGCTCCTTGTCTGGTATGTTGGTCTTATTTCCTTTATCATCAAACTGCATCAGATCTTGAAAACAAAACAAAACACAATATTATTGGAAAGGAAAGAATAAACCAGCCAAAAAAAAGTCAATGCTATTTTGATTATTATTTTCCGCTCATTCCCACCAAAGAAAGAGAAGGAAAAAAAAATCAATCATAAAGGAAATTCAAAACTGCTAATACCTTAGGAAGGTCCTAGATTCAAATACCAATACTATAAAAAAATATTAAAATAAAATAGGCAATTGATGGACTTTGCAAAGTACTTCCTGTGTGACTATGAACATGTTAGCAGGAAAATCATGAACCTCAGAACCACAAGAAAGAAAAGCAAAACATAAGAAATAATGTCAATCTAATTCAACAACTAAAGACAACCCAGTTTTAAAATGTGGGAAAGCTTTAAGTAGAAGGTTAAGTGTGGTGATGCACACCTGTGTGCCTAGCACTGAGGAGGAGGAGAGGCAGCCTGAGTGACCTTATCTCAAATAAACTAACTAACTAAACAGACATCCCTTCAAAGAAAATAACACACATAAGCCGGGCAGCCCGATGGAGGACATCAGATACTGCACCAAACATGACAGAGAGAGAACTGACTCCTACAAATTGTCCTCTGACCTCCACATGAATGTTATGTCATGTGCACAGAACATACAAAATAAAGAGAATAATGAAGAGGAAGAAGACTACTGATCAAATCAAACTTAACTGCCACAACCTGTAAGTACTCGGAGGAGGCCAGTAGGATCCTGAAGCCAACACCTGAGCACTTCAGAGAGTAGCAAGCAACAGGACATCACAAAGGACTTTACACAAAGGGCTTTCTTTACTAAACTGAAAAACATATTTTCATCTTTCTTATTCTTATACTCACCAGCAATTTTGAGGTGTACATGAAAATGTTTATGGGTCAGCAGGGGCTCTGGTAACTCCCCTAGAAACATCTTCAGCAGCGTGGCAACATCATTTGAGTGAAACTCCCCTGAATCCAAGTCAATATCAGTTCCATTATTGAGAGCATCCCTCAAAAGCTGCTGTCGGACACTGTTGCCTGGTACTCTAAACAAGCCCTCTACTCGCAAGTCTGCTCAGCACGGACAGGCCAAAAGAAACAAAAGAGAATCATGATTAATGTACACAGAATAAATATATCTTTCCCTTTAAAGACCTTTCACAGAGCCCTTTCTAAAGGAGGTTTTGCCAATATTTCTAGGGAAGTTTGAAATCTTTTGGGGCCCCTGAACATCTGAAGATGACTGAGGTACCATTAGATAATGAATTTAACATAATCAATGGCCAAATAAAAGAAAGAAAGCTTGATAAGTAAGGTGAAAGAAAACTCAAATCTCAAGACCCCTTATCCTTGTTCCTCACACTCTCAAGGAGCAGAGTTTATCTATGAAAATTTTGGTACCTGTAAACTGTTTTCTTCAGCCAAGAATAAATGTAGTCTCTGCATTGTTGTGTGACTCAGAGAATTCTTTTTTTTTTTTTTTTTTTTTTTTGGTTTTTAGAGACAGGGTTTCTCTGTGTAGCCCTGGCTGTCCTGGAACTCACTCTGTAGACCAGGCTGGCCTCGAACTCAGAAATCCGCCTGCCTCTGCCTCCCGAGTGCTGGGATTAAAGGTGTGCGCCACCATGCCCGGCCAGAGAATTCTAATATATCACCCTGCAGCTAAGAGACTGCCAAAAGCTTAGAGTCATTCCAAATAAGCTGTTCCCACCCAACTAGTTTTTAAAAAGAAAGGTAGAAAGATACACAGTTTTATTTGATCTGGAAGAAGCTTGTCCATGTTTCCATCTTTGGGTGTTCCCCCCAATTCTGGGGTCTGAGTCCATGCCCAAGGATAGCAAAGGCATGAATGGGACCCACAGCAAATTGGAAAACGTGCCCCTGTGCTACAGTAGGTCATACCCACACAGCAGCTGGACTGAAGGAACCAAGTATTCTCATCACTCAAACAAGCTAAAAGCCTGAATTCTCCTCATCTTAAATCCCTAATGGCTTGTTATGCTTTTAATACATCTTTGGCCAACAACAACCAACCAAAAAAACCCAACAAGTTCAGACGCCTCAAAAGCTATTTTCTTAAAATTATTTATTTATTTTTATTTTATGTAGATTGTTGTTTTGCCTGCTTCATGTATGTCTGTGTGAGGGTGTTGCGTCTCCTGGAACTGGAGTTACAGACAGTTGTGAGTCACAATGTGGGTGCTGGAAATTGAACCCAGGTCCCCTGGAAGAACAGAGCCATCTCTCCAGCTCCTGCCTCAAACCCTTTTAAGAGGTGAGTCTGCGACCTCTGTTGTAGCTCCTCCTTCATAGCATCTTACATCCAATAAGTCATAAAGATGTGTGTGGGTTGATATTTTAAATGTATCAAGTTGGGCTCTTAGAACAACAACCCACAGGTCTACTAAAAACTGAAATGAGAATGATATATCAGCCACAGAGTTCTGAAGATGAAAGTATCATGCTTTCTTGAATAAATGTCATAATTCTTTAGGAACAAGGAATTGTTCCAGAATTGTCTGAGTTAAGAGGTAATTATAATTTTACTGACATTATCTAATCTATCTACATCTTTGAAAATAAGGCAAATCAATAACTGATATGAAGTTCAAAGGGAAATATATTTTTAGAAAATCTACCACCCAAAACTATCAGTGGTTCTTTTTGTTGTTGTTGATGGGTAGTTGGCACCTATGATTCCGTAAATCAACTCTCAAAGGATAACTGGCAATTTTTCATTAAACACAGAACATTGAAGCTTTGCATAGTCTTACTTTTGTGCAGATATTCAATCAGCTGATATATCTGGGCAATGCCTTCCTCCGTCAACGGAGATCCAAATACCACTCCTTTTTCTGGAAAAAAAAAGTCATAGGACCAGGCTATAACTACATCAAGAGTTCAGGCCATCAATGTGATGACTCTTTTTTATGTGTATGCATTCATGCAGGGGCAAGACACACATATGGTGGTCAGATGACAACTTGTGGAAGGTGGTTCTTTCACCATCTGGGTGCTGGGTCATCCAGCTAGCATCGATGCCTTTACCTGAGAGCCATCTCACCAGCACAAACACCACAGTTCTAAAATCATCCAAGCATCCTATCATTGACTGTTTTCACAATATTGATAAACAAAAATCTAAAAAGAATTTAAAATTAAAGACAAGGAATATACCGAAAAAATGCAGGCAGAGCAACTGTCCAGTCAATTCTTTCCAAATTCGACATCAGATCATGAATTCCTGGAGGCATAAACTTTTCTTATTTAAGCACACTGATATTTAACTTAAAAACAAGAACCTGAAGGTGATCGTCAAGTCATGACAATTATCACTAGAGTTGATATAGGATATAATCTTTTTTTCTTTTTTTTACATTTTTAAAAATTTATTTACATGTATATGTGTGTGGTTACATATATGTGGTGGTGCAGATGTATGAGGATATGACCTTTTAATGTTTAAATATTTCATCCTGCCTAATGATTTCCTCATATTTAATAAAAATAAAACAGGGCCCCTTTAATATCTTATCAAAAGTAGTATCCACACTTCCTGGTTGACTCTGAGGCCTGTCCCATAGGAGGGATTCATACCTAATTCTGTCAGCCTGGTCAAAAGCCCATGGCTAGGGAGGCCCACGGGCTTTCAGGAGCAACCTACTGTTGTTTTCCTAAATTATCAAGCTGTCAAACTGTCTTCTAAATATTTATGCTACAGATGTGAACTGCTTTCAGCCTCAGCCAGAAAGCCTTCTTTTTCAAGTGGGCATCAGTAGATGTAGAAACTCATAATGGTCTCAGTGCTTGGAACAGCTGCTCGTGAGCACCCAACCCTACACGGTTCATCAGTATCAACATTCTCCCCAGGAGATTCAAGGAACTTGGATAAAAAACCCGTAGGAGCCAACGATTGTGGTGGAATGCTGTGAAGTGCTTTCTTGTGGAGATGAAGTGCATGCCACACTTACAGCCTCACAGCAGCTGTGGGTGCCTGTGAAGACCTGCACAAGACATCAACATCACAGCACAGCTAGCTGTGGACTACTGCAGTTGATGGCTGCTATGGAAGGAGGCGGTTCCTCTGTGGAGGTGTAGCCACATGGCAACTCCTCATGCTCTGCAGCCCCGTGCATACAGACATCACAAATTAGACACTGGGCAAGGTGGCACACACCTTGAATCTCAACACTGGAGAACAGAGTCAGGGGCTCTCTGGGGAGCTCAAAGCCACCCTAGTCTATACAGCATGTTCCTGACCAGCTGGGACTATATAATGAGAGCCTGTCTAAAAATAAACAAACAGGAAGGAAGGAACGAAGGAACGAAGGAAGAACATGAAGCTCAGATGGGAATACACAAAAGGAGTCCAGGGGAAGTTGAAGGGAAGGAGGCAGACAAGATCAAAAAACATTGTATGCACAAATGAAATTCTCAAAGAATAAACTATACATAATATGTATGTATATATACATATTCATATACCACCTCTCTCTCTCTCTCTCTCTCTCTCTCTCTCTCTCTCTCTCTCTCTCTCTCTCTCTCTCTCTCCTCTCCTCTCTGTGTGTGTGTGTGTGTGTGTGTGTATGTCTGAC
>NC_034590.1:153212480-153238772 GCF_900095145.1 Mus pahari
GATGGAAGGGAGGGAAGGAAGGAAGGAAGGAAGGATGCCTGGAAAACATTGTTTTAGTATACTACTCACGGGGCATGAAAACTGAGATGCCCTTGATAAGCCTAAACCAATCACAGCATCTCTCAAGACTGAATGGACTTTCTATCTCCTCTTCCTCTGTCCCCTTTTCTTCACCTCCCCTCCCTTCTTCCTCCCTGTCTCCTGAACAGGGTTTCACAATGTGCCCAAGCTGCCCACAAACTTCAGATGGTTTGCATCACCATTTTAATTCTACTAACAAAAATGAAGTCAAAACACCAAAAGGTCTTTAGGATAAGCACAAGTTCTCAGTGAGGTGGAGATGTTGAGAGGATAAAGCCCACACTGGGAGGAAGGGGCAACAGCTAAAAGCACTTGTCACTCCTGCAGAGGACTTGGCATGGTAGCTCACACCTGCCTAAACTCCAGTTCCAAGGGATCTGATGCCCTCTTCTGGCTTCCGTGGGCACTTGCACATATCTGGTACACATACAAACAGGCACAAACATATAACAAATTTAAAAGTACATAAATTTTTTCAAATAGAGAGTAAAGGCCAATCAGCAGCTAAGACCCACTGCCCTCCACAGGCACAAGACCTACCTTTCCGCTTGAGAGACATTAGAGACCTGAAGAACCCTGCTCCTGGGCCAGCCCCACCAGGCAGCTTAAGGTCCACTTCACCCATCAGCTGAGCCAACTCAGTTCCAGGCAAATCAATAAGCCTTGTGATGTTGCTGACCACCAACTCGGTGAACACCTCTGGTTTCTCATGTCGGAGTTTCTCCACAAAAAAGTCAGGATTGAAGATAATAGGCTGACCTCGAAGGGGAGAGTCATTGCAAATGACAAAATTGCAAATGGCATCACTAGAAGAAAAAAAAAAGTGTTTCCGAGGGATCATTTTGTGTTTCTCGCTTCCTAGCCCAGGGTTCATCAGTTCCCGAGTGTGCACACAGCAGAGGGCTCCTAACAGGCTGCTTCCTCCGGTACAAGAGCTGACCTTGGAGTCTGCTCTTCATAGCCAAAAAGCATTTGCAGAATGGAAGAGGCTTACAGCTACATAAAGATATATACATTAATGCAGCTTTGCCTAGGTCCACAGACAGGTTCTAGCTGGTTGACCAGTTAGTGGTTCTTTGTGCATGCTAGTCAAGGGCTCCGTGACATTGTGCTACTAGAGTTAAATAAACCCATTTTCACTTTTAAATCTCTGCATGCCTCTGACACATGAGTTAGTATGGAAGTCTCACTCTTGCTGGGAAAGGTTCTTCTCTACAAGGCCCTGATCTTCATATTTAAGAACTCAATCGCTGAGCCAGGAAGCCAGCCAAGCCTGATGTCCCGAGTTTGATACCTGACTCCCACATGATGGGAGTAGAGAACTGATTCCCACCAGCTGTCCTCCGATCTCCACATCATGCTGTGGTGCATACACCCTCACAACAACACACAAAATAAATACGTGTCAAAAATGGTTTTAAGTATAAATTTTCTAAAAATAACTCTACTGTGTGCATGGTGGCACATGACTGTAATCTCAACATTCTCCATGAGGCTGAGGTGGGAAGACTGGGAGACGAAGAGCAGCCTATATAATGAGATCCTGACTCAAGCAGTAGTTAAGTTGTTAAAGAGATGGCTCGGCAGTTAAGAATACTTGCTGCTCTCCCAGAAACCGGAGTTTGGTCACCAACACCCATGTGGAGGAGCTCACCAGTAACTACAGTTCCAAGGGATCTGAAAATTTCTTTTAAAAACTTCTAAAAAATAATGATTATTATTACTAAAGTAAATTTTTTTTTTTTTTTTTGGTTTTTCAAGACAGGGTTTTTCTGTATAGCCCTGGCTGTCCTGGAACTCACTTGGTAGACCAGGCTGGCCTCAAACTCAGAAATCCGCCTGCCTCTGCCTCCCGAGTGCTGGGATTAAAGGCGTGCGCCACCACGCCCGGCTTAAAGTAAATTTAATAAGAAGAATGTACTACTCCACCTCCTATAGTACACATGATTGTTTGCATTCACCATTGATTATCTCTAATGGCTGCTTCTAATCCTTATCATATACATACAGTCATCAGTTATATAGCAGATGAATAAATATAACACATCACAAAGGACTACTTATCATACTTCAGTAAAGCAAAGTTAAATTCACCTGACTCATAAAAAGACTTTCGCAATAAAACATCCACTGCACCCAGGCTATCAAGCACTGTTCCAGGAAAAGTATGTCTCTAAATATTAAACAGATCTAACCAACAGCGCATCTTGCTAACCCAACATGACCTTCCCTCACAGTTCTGGGCTCTCTGCATGCTAGGCAAGCATTCTTCCCAACAATATCTCCAACCTTGGTTGGTGTGCTGTGGTGTGGTTTGGTTTGTTGTTTTTTGAGACAAGG
This sequence comes from Mus pahari, assembly GCF_900095145.1. Classification (NCBI taxonomy): domain Eukaryota; kingdom Metazoa; phylum Chordata; class Mammalia; order Rodentia; family Muridae; genus Mus; species Mus pahari. The sequence goes on from NC_034590.1 coordinate 153,214,902, forward strand.
TCTCTCAAACTACAGCCAAAGTTGACCTGCAATTCACTCTCTAGCCCTATTGCCTCAACCTCCCAAATACTGGGATTACAGGTGTAAACTACCATACCCAGTTAATAATTTTTGTTTGTGATACTGGTAGTTAAACCCAGGACCAAGTACATGCTAGACGACCATTCTTCCACCTCCTCAGCCTAGCTGATAATCTTTAATAACACCATAATGAAAAGTCCATCAAATCTAATCAGTGTGTCTTGAAAATAAATGATTGCACAATCTTAACAGCCCCAATCTTCAGTCTGTGGCTACTATATGCCTTTTACTATAAGAAATCACAAAGAATTTAGGGCCAGCAAGATGGCTTAGCCAGTAAAAGTGCTTGCCACCAAGCCCAACAACCTGAGCTTGATCCCTAGGAGCCACAGGAAAGGAGAGAATCAACTCCTACAAACTGTCCTCTGACTGGCACGCACGCGCGCACACACACACACACACACACACACACACACAGAAGCCACATCAGAACTTCGAGCTCTGGATGTGTGCTCAGACGTCACTCTTAAAAGCTCTTAGAAGCTTATCCTCTCAGCCTCCCGTAGCAGCTCACATGGATTTGCTACATAAACCACATACAGCACATCAGGTTATATGCAAGTTATAATCAGAAGTGTTCACCCTTTAACAAGAGGCACTTTTTACAGTGTCAGTTATTACAGGACAGAAACAAGAGTCATTATGGAGGAACTACTGTTTATAATCACTGCAAGTGACCATCAAAAAAAAAAAAATCAGGAAATGCATAGCACAAGAAAAATAACCATGAGGTTGTCTAATCATTTACTGTAATTCACATGCCTTTTAAACCTGAACAACTGGTTTCTGATGATTATCTCTAACATTAATGTATATAAAGTCCTAGTCCTGAAGTAGAAACTTGTATACATGGAAAAGCCTATAGACTTGCATCACTTTAACATCCAGAGCATGACTGGTTAAGACTGAGATTTTTGTCACTGCTGTCCCTTCCAGTCCTAAACTGGATCAAATACACACACTTGAAAAGGAACAAGAAACACAAAGCCCTCCTTCCTACCAGCCATCACCCTAAAATACACTTTCTCCTAAATAGCTTGAACAGGTTCAAGACTGCCTTAAGGAAAGAAGATGGACTGGAAGCCCTAATTGCGTGGTTCAGCATAAGCCACCTCATCTACTTTCCCCTACCCACTCTCTGCTGGTGTTCATTCACTCTTATGATGCCACACTTTTTCCTTAAGCAAATTATTTTTTAACTTCTTCACCTTTTCAGAGTAGAGCACCTGCACAAGGACTTGTAAGACAGAAATAATTTAAAGTAAGATGGTAAGACACAGAAAATAGTTAAGAGAGGTTTTCCTTTGAAGTTCCCCATATTACAAAGCCCACTAATCCTTTCCAGGAGAGCAAACACTTCCACAATGCAAAGCTAGCAATATCTTTGACTAACTGCATATCTAGGACTAAAAAATAGCATCCTATTCTACAAGATTTTAACACTAAATTTGCTCAAGTTCAAGAAAAATAAAACTTCTTACATAAACGCCGAAAGCTTCTGATGAGGCATTGCTCAGCACAAGAGACAGGACAAAGCTTTCTCCTGCTGTGACAAAGAACTCTCCTTTCTGACCCCTGTACAACCTACACAAATTCCGGGCATGTGGGAGGCACAACGACATATTATGGGGCCTGAAAGGCGGTACTTACTAAGCTCTGAGGACTGTTCTGCAGGGAGGAAGAAAACAGAAGTGAGGAACCAGATTAGCCAACTGTACTTGCCTGTCTCGGAGTCAGAATCAACAGCAGACTCCCCTCAGCACTTCTACACCACGGGTTATAGCAAATGAAACATCACCTATGTACACAGGCACACGGGATGAAAAACTTCATAATATGGAGGAAGAATGATCTCTACATCATACACAAAAAAATACATCCCCTGGTCTACAGAGTGAGTTCCAGGACAGTCAGGACTGCACAGAGAAACCCCGTCTTGAAAAACAAACAAAACAAAACAAAAAAAGCAAAAAATACATTCCAGCTTCCAGAAGCCATATTTTGTTTTAGTTCTGTGTGTGTGTGTGTGTGTGTGTGTGTGTGTGTGTGTGTACCTGTGTGGGTTTGTACTCCAAGTGAATGAAGGTACCCACAGGAGCCAGAGGTAACCAGATGCCTGGAACTTATGTTATAGGTGAGCAGAGTCCTCAGCAAAAGCAGTAAGCATTGTTAACTGATGAACCATTTTTCTAGTCCAGCTCAGGCTGGAAATGAAAATTCCAGTGCCAAGAAAAGAACAAAAAGAAAAAAAAAAAAAAAAGAAATGAAAATTCCAGTGCCAGGTGTGGGATACATTCCACTGGCCAGAGAGACGCCAGGCTCCAAAACAACACAAACTATTGTTAATAGATTATATTGGTAGATCTCACACAATTTGGTTAAAGGACTTAGAAAACTCAGGCTGGAGTTGAGCTAGACAACTCCTCCCGCAGCTATATTTCAAACTGCCTGGAAGGTGCCATGCAGACTGGCAGGAACCAACGTCTTAACAATGGACCCTGCCTGCTATAATACTCAGATGCCAGGCGAGATACGCCAGGGAAAATAGCAACATGACTTTTCGGGGGCAGACAACTGCCTTCTGACTGGATTTGAACCCTACTCCACATTGGGATGTCACAGGCCTAGCAGGAACCCACTGCTGCTGTTTTGCTAAATGAGCAAGTTGTCAAATTGCCTTCTGTTTACTCCATAGATTGTGCTACTCCCGGCCTTGAGAAGTGGATCCTTTTGCAGTGGATATCAGTTGTTCAGTGGTATAGCTGTTAAGTTGCCCAAATTCCAATCAATTACCCTCACCATGCTCATGCTAACTACCCTAATTAAACTCAGTGGGTCTCAGAGGAAGGTGAAGAAAAATGAGGGAGGTTTGTGGGGCTAAAAAGGGGTCAGGAGATATGGGATAAAAGAGGGAAATAGGAGCTGGGAATGGTGGCACATGCCTTTAATCCCAGCACTTGGGAGGCAGAGGCAGGCGGATTTCTGAGTTCGAGGCCAGCCTGGTCTACAAAGTAAGTTTGAGGACAGCCAGAGCTATACAGAGAAACCCTGTCTCGAAGAAAGAAAGAAAAAAAAAAAAAAACAGAGGGGAATAAGGATAGAGATGATCAAAGTACACTATATAAATGTACAAAGTGGTCAAAGAATAATATTTTTAATACAGATCTAAACATGGAACAAGAAACATTTTTAAAAATTTTACAAACCAGGTGTTTTTTTGTAGGAGAAGTTATCTGTAGGGAAGGTGTTCATAAGTGTTTCTTTTGTTCTGTGTTTAACGGTGCTACAAATAGAAGCCAGGGCTTCATGCATGCTAAGAGAACACTCTGCCACTAAGCAATATCCCTGAAAACAGTATTTAAGAAGAGATTAATCAAGGTAAGGAAACCACAAAGACCCAGTTACCAAGGCCCAGCAGTGATTTGTGGAAGAGGACAAGGAAATCAAAAGTAGAAATTGTTTAATTTTATATGCAGATGAGAGCTCATTGGGTAAAGGCTCCTGCTCTTGAGTCAGACAAACTGAATTTAAGCCTTGGAAACTATAATCAATGTAGTTGCACACGCTTGTAATCCCAGTACTGAAGAAGTGAAGCCAGGAGGACGCCTGGGGCTCACTAACCAGTCTAGCCTAGGTGATAAGATATAAAAGCATAACCCACAAAGAAATGTTGAATATTACCTACATTAAAATTTTTCAGCCAGGTGTGGTGGCCCACGCCTTTAATCCCAGCACTCAGGAGGCAGAGGCAGGTGGATTTCTGAGTTCGAGGCCAGCCTGGTCTACAGAGTGAGTCCCAGGACAGCCAGGGCTACACAGAGAAACCCTGGGGGGGGGGGGGACTTTTCAGCCAGTGATCCAGCTCAGCAGGTAATGGCAATTGCAATACGAGCCTAGCAACTCAAGTTACAATCCCTAAAAGAGTGGAAGGAGAGACCTGATTCCAAAAAGTTCTCCTCTTGACCTTTTACATAGGCTCTATAGCACATGTGCCCATACATGCATCATGTACGTGTATGTACATGTACACACACACACACACACACACACACACACACACACACACACACACACACACACACACACACACACACACCAACCACAGTCCATCTTCAGGGGTCCTGATACTAGGTTAAATTTTTTAGGTTTTTTGTTTTGGACATGGGGTTTTTCTGTGTAGCTCTGGCTATCCTGGAACTTGTTCTATAGAGCAGGCTGGCCTCAAACTCACAGAGATCTGCCTGCCTCTGCCTCCCAAACCCTGGGATTAAAAGCATGTGTTACCACCACCCATCAAGGTTAAGGTTTAAATATGATGCAAGTGGGCAAATAGTATGCACAATTAAGCAGTCCAAGATCAAGTGGTCTGACAAGTTGATAGAACTTTGTGAAATCTCATTCCAGAAAACAAATTCCCGCTCTGGCCTATACCATGGCTCCAGCACTTTCCTTCTTTCCAATTCTGCTGAGAAAACTCTAATTTCGTGGGGTCCGTTTTTATCTCAGTAGTCTGGCAGCTAAAAGGTGGAATATTGAGGCTCAGAAGCTCAAGCTCATCCTTGAGACAAGTTCCCAGGTGCTAGTACTGCTGCTATAAATCACTGAGCCATGAAAAGGGAGGAGGTTTGAAGCTAACATGGCAAAATGCTAAGATCCACTGGGGCTGAGGGATAGAATATGCATTCCTCGACACACTTCTGCGTAGAAACAACATTTCATGACAAAATGTTGCGGTCTCTTGTGGGTATGGGGTTTTTTGTTTGTTTGTTTGGTTGGTTGGTTTTTTTTTTGGTTTTTCGAGACAGGGTTTCTCTGTGTAGCCCTGGCTGTCCTGGAACTCACTTTGTAGACCAGGCTGGCCTCGAACTCAGAAATCCGCCTGCCTCTGCCTCCCAAGTGCTGGGATTAAAGGCGTGCGCCACCACGCCCAGCTTGGTATGGGGGTATTTTGTTGTTGTTTTTGATTTTTAAGTAGCAAAGTAATTAATTTGGTCCTAAATCTTGTTACAACTAACATGAACATCATAATGGAGTTGGGAATGCAGCTCTAAGGTCTAGCATGTGCTTGGTTGGCATCTGTGAGGCCCTGGCTTACCAACCCATGCAAAACAGCAAAACAAACAAACAAAAAGCAGAAAATGACAAAACTATATAATTTCCTTATTTTCATTGTGCAGAGCAGCAATAATGGCGCATACCTTTAATCTCAGCACTAGAGAGGCAGGGGTAGGTAGATCTCCAAGTTCAAGACCAGCCTGATCTAAAGAAAGCGTTCTGAGACAGGCAGGGCTACTCTGTCTCAAGAAAACAAAAACAAAAAAACAAACAAAAAAACAACAACAATAAAACAAAACAAAACCTAACAAAAAAATAAAATAAAATAAAGCTATAAAAGGTTGGGTGGGAAGATAGATCAGTTGCTTGCCTCACAAGCTTGAATTCAATACCCAGCTCTGTGTAAAGCATGGTGGCATGGCCATGGCTTACAATTCCAGAGCTGGGATGGAAGACAAAGATTCTAGAAACTCAGGGCCAGTCAGCCTAGTTAAATGGGCAACTGCCAAGTCTTAGTGAGAGACCCTGTCTCAAAAACAGAGCAGCTACCTCCTGAGGAACAGTCACCCAAGGTTATCTCTGCTCCCTATACAGACATGCACACACGTATGCACACACACACACACACACACATTTAGGGCTAGGAATTGGCACATGGTAGAGTGTTTGCTGGTACACTCAGAGCCCTTTGTTCTGTACCAAAAAAAGGGGGGGGGGCAGGTATGTCAGAAGCAGGAAATAGGAAAATGAGTCATTAGGTGTGTAGGTATTTAGATAAGCATCTATCTCCAAGAATGGCTGAGGCCAGAGTCATTTTACAACCTGGCAGGAGTCTACAGTGATTTCTCTACCACTAGATGGTACACTGCATGTAAAGTGATATGCTTGCAGAATGGGCTGGACACAGGATCTACCTTTGAAAAATCAATTAAAGAAAAATGAAATGCAAGTGCTTCTGAGGGCACCAAAACCGTGAACCCGCACAGCTCCAGGGAGCAAACCCAGCAGCCTGCAGATGGATCTTTTGGCTGACTCTATCCAAACTAGAAACCCACAAAACTAAATGTTTCCTCCCTGGTGAATTGCTTAACTTGATTTCTTCTCCAAGAACCACAACCTTGGCAGCTTTTCTCAAAATATGAGCTATATTTAAAGTTGTCTAAACCTGACTTATCACCCTATGAGAAGTATTCACTCTCTTGCTGTGTTTTTCAACCCTAAGAGGCTCTGAAACTCAGTGTTAAGTTTGTCCCTTTATTAGGGGCAAATTAGAAAAGGAATAAAGTACCAAATAAAACTAGTACATTCTCCCTCTTCCTGCACTCTCCATAGCAAGTTTTAAGTTGGCTCATGAAAGCTGTACATAGAGAATACAAACTGAATGAGCCATGTGCCGGGCTTACAGGCTTTCTAGCTACAGCAAGCAGTCCCGAGCAGTAAGCAGCACCACATGGTTTTGCAGCACAGTACCCACTTCCTTAGATAATCTTAGACATTTAAACCTTAAAGTCTGCCCTTAAGGGGCACTGTCCTGCCAAGGTCCTGTAATGTGATCTTATTTCCCACACGCTATCTCCAAAATGTATCCAGCCTCTATATTTGATCTCAACTTAAACTAACTGAAGCCATAGAACAACCTGACATGAACTGACAAACCAGAGGTGAAAGAAGCCTTGGTGGGCTGGAGAGATGGNTCAGTGGTTAAGAGCACTGACTGCTTTTCTGAAGGTCCCGAGTTCAAATCCCAGCAACCACATGGTGGCTCACAACCATCCATAATGAGATCTGATGCCCTCTTTTAGTGTGCCTGAAGACAGCTACAATGTACTTACATATAATAATAAATAAATCTTTGGGCCAAAGCAAACAGGCCCAGAGATAAATAAAACTTTGAAAATAAAAATGAAAAAAAGAAAGCTGCCTTGGCTAATCTTACCTCCTTACCCATACACTGGAATCTAATGGAAGACTGTGTTCTCCAGAATGACAATGTCATGTTCTCAACCAAGACACTGAGCTACACTTCTCAGAGTGTCCATGACGACACTTTATTGGCTTATTGGGAATGTTTATCCTTTTGAGTATCAAAAGAATTGCCATTGCTCTTGTGGATGACTCCTCCCACAATCTCCTTCCTCCAACAATGTACAATGAGAAGGAAGCTAATTGCAATTAGAAAAGTTAACACCACTGGGCTTGTGAAATGGCTCAGTGGGTAAAGCATTTCCTGCCAAGCCTGAGACCTGTAACTCCTAGGACCTATGCTGAAAAGAGAACCAACTCTTGAAAGCTATCTGCTGACCTCCAAAATGTACCACAACACAACCACACAAAAATGGGGGTAGGGGATGTTGTTGTTCTTTTAAACATGGCGGAAGGCTGGGTGGTGAAGGCATGCGCCTTTAATCCCAGGATTTGGGAAGCAGAGGTTGGTGGAGTTCAAGGCCAGCCTGGTCTACAGAGTGAGTTTCAGAATAGCCAAAGCTACACAGAGAAACAATGTCTCAAAAAAACTTAAAAACAGTAACATCAGGGGCTGGCAAGACATCTCAGTAATTAAGATACTGTCTAAGCTCCCAGAGGACCAGGAATAGTTCTCAGTACACACACCAAGCAGCTTAAAGCCACCTGTAACTCCAGCTCCAGGGGACCTGACACCATCTCCTGGCCTATATGGGCAGTTGCATACATGTGGTACACACAGACATACACACATACATAAAAATAGTTTTTTAAAGTAACATCAAACCGGGCGGTGGTCGCACAAGCCTTTAATCCCAGAACTTGGGAGGCAGAGGCAGGTGGATTTCTGAGTTCGTGGCCAGCCTGGTCTACAGAGTGAGTACCAGGACAGCCAGGACTACACAGTGAAACCCTGTTTCAAAGAATAACAAACAAAAAAAAGTAACATCAAAATTCCCTATTTGAGAATGTTCTATAGAATATCTCACTAATAAGGACTCTCTCACTTCTCAAATAAATAGAGTCGAAGTCTCAGAAGATTATTTTCTATAGACTTTAAATGGCAAGAATCCCTGGTAATTAGTACTGGAAGCAATTCTACACTACATCTGTGTGTTCCAAGTCCAAAATGATGAATACTGTCCAAGAATAAACCAATGCTTTTGCTCTAGAGGATCTTATTGAAAATACATTAGTTTGGGGACTTTTGTTTGTTTGTTTTTCTTCTGCCTCAAGACAGGGTTTCTCTGTGTAGTCCTGGCTGTCCTGGATCTCACTCTGGAGACCTGGCTAACCTCAAACTCAGAGATCACCTACCTCTGCCTCCCAAGAGCAGGGATTAAAGGAGTGTGTCACTGCCACCCAGCCTCTCTGCTTTGTTTTTTGAGACAGGTCTCACTACTGTAGCCCAGGTGGATCTTAAACTCACCATCCTCAATAACCCAAGTGCTGAGATGTACATACAGGTCTGTGCTCCTATCTGATCTTCAAGTCTTTAAACTTTCATTATTGTTAGCATATAATCATTATTTAGAAAAAGATATATAACATATAGTCATTGTCCACGACGGTGGATTTTGATTTTGGTTATGGTTTTTGAGACAGGTCTCATGTAGCCCAGGCTGGCATCAAATACTATACATAAGATGTGGCTGACCTTTGAACTCCTGATTCTCCTGCTTCTACCTCACTAGTGCTATGCTTATAGGTGTTCACCACCACATCTAGTTATACTATCTTGACTTTAAAGCAAAAAAAAAGGGGGGGGGGAGGCTGGAGACATAGCTCAGCAGTTAAGAGCACTGACTGCTTTTCTGAAGGTCCTGAGTTCAAATCCCAGCAACCACAAGATGGCTCACAGCCATCCGTAATGAAAACTGATGCCCTCTTCTGGAGTGTCTGAAGACAGTTACAGCGTACTTACATATAATTAATAAAGATTTCTTTTAAAAAAAAAAAAAAAAACAATATATGGGTGAGTTAAAAATCTTAAGCTTTCCGATGAAACTGCAATCAATGGAACACTGGCAATTTTAAAAAAAAAAAAAAAAAAAAGGATGGTGGTGATATAGTTCAGCAATAGCACCACAACAGACAAAGGTAATGCGGCAATAAACATAGGGAAAAAAAACATAGGAGAAGCACAGGGCACAGGGTAGAAGCACACAGATAAGCTCCAGTTATTGGTGATATCATAGATCTTGGGAAGGAACTCTTTACCTGTGCTCTATAACGGCTTGTATCTATCAGTTTTCTCATATGTGAAAACTACCAAACAGGTTATTTGGTATTGACCTACTATCTACCAAATAGGTTAAAAAGAGGAAATAAAAAGGACAAGGAAATTAGAGAGCCCAGAAACATGCTCACAGAGTGCCTGAAACTTTGATATACAGTAGCAACTACTTCACAAATATTAATGAAGTATCAGGTTCCATAAAAAGAAAAAAATATGACAATTTTCTTTTAATGACCCCTAATAATCAAACAGCAAACTACACTCCAAAAATAAGGTTTTAATTCCAGTCTCTTCTAAATTAAATGGAATAAGCAAAATCCCATTTGGGGGCTTTAGTTAATAAAAGAACATTTAACCCCCTATAATCAACTTGTCTCTTTTCTAAATCTCCAAATCCTAGAACATACAGATATAATTTTATATGTAGGTATTTTTAAAGTTTTTAAAATAACAGCACTTTACAAATTCAAATGTGTGTATTAGTATTTACTAAGCAGGTTATTAAGCCGTCACTATTTGGGAAAGGCTCGCAGGTCAAAAGAGGTGTCATGTCTGTATGTGTTCTTGATGAGTTTCTCAGGAAGTATGGTATTCAGCTTCTCCAGATCACGGCAGGGAAGAAAGCCCAATGCAGGGCAGATCCCAACTCCAGACAGGACTACAAAGGCTCAGTGTAAGGAACCCTGCGATCAGTCCTCAGCATCTCAGTGGTCTAACAGACAGCCGTCATCCCGCCTGTCTCTCTCCTTTCCCTAGGCTCTTTATCCTAGAGCAAACCTTTTCAGTACCCAGAGATATCAATTATATACATTACTGCCCAGTACTGAATCTCCAGTCATTTCTATGCCCACTGCTGCAAGACATGGATCTCACAGAAGCGTTACTCAGAGAGTGACTGTCTCCTCAGGACGTGTTTGAGATGCCAAAATCAGAGTTATGCAGCATATCTGTAAATGCTAGGCTACACACATTGGCAGTGAGATGCCTCTGTAAAGGCACTCACTGCCAAGCCTCACAACCCAAGTATGATCCTCAAATCCACTCGGTGGAAGAAGAAAACTGTGAGTTACTTTCTGCCTTCCTGTGCATGCACTGTGGCACCTAAGTGTTTTAAAATTTTAAAATAGATTTAAAAATTGTTAGTCCCATTAATTAAATGGGGCTGTGGATACAGCTCAGTCAGTAGGAGGCTTGCCTAGCACCACATAATACAGGGCTTGGTGGCATATGCCTGTAATTCCAGCACTTGGGAGTAGAGGAAGGAGGTTCAGAAGCTCAAGATTAGGGTTCCCTGGATTACATGAGAGACTCTATTTCAAAAAAAAAAAAAAAGTAAATAAGTAAATGAACCTCACAAGAACCCCCAAACTCATCTCCTGCAATATGCAACTGACAAGTACACAGGTACCTGAAACAGGATTGGGAGTTCCAGTCCAGCCTAGCTACTTAGCAGGAATCTGTCTCAATAACAACAACAGAAGTTTCAGATTCAGAGAAAACTGTGATGATCATTTAGTAAACAGTTTCAAATTTTACATTCAGTTGGCAGTAGCCTCAAGGAAGAATTCTAAGTCCTCCTGCTGTAGAACAGTATTTCATTTGTCCTCATTTTCATTACAATTCAGGATTTTCGAGTAGGAGGAGGGATAATCTAATGACATTTATCAACCCACGGGCACAGTTCCTGGGAGACATAAAAGGTCAAAGAGTGGAAAACTCCTCCATACGAAACAGTAACATACCCACACAAGCCCATCAGGGCTCAGGAAAAATCAGGCTCACAAACTCGGTTTCCCAAAATTCTTGGCTCTTCTGTTCTGTACGAACTCCGTACCAAAGCATAGCATTGATCATACTCTCTGACACTGTAAGTAATCTCATTCTATTGGAGTGTATCAGTCTCCAATATTTGTAATCGGTTAAGACAGGCTTGGCTTTATGACAGGGACAGTACAAGTTCAAGAAAGAAGAAATGAGATCACAATTTCAAGGAAGCATAAAAATCTATCATATTTTGAATAGTATTTGCGCTTTAAATAGGTTGTGTCATTCCGTCCAGGTTCTGAATTAAGTACCGTTATGTTCATTTTCGATGGCTAAAGCCGCGAAAGGTCAGCCAGCTTGGGGGACAAAAACTCCCTTTTAACTCAAGTCGCGGCTCTGACTAAAGCGCAGAGGCTGTCACAAAGGACATTTAAAGCTCCCGGGACCTTGTGGGAGTCTCTGAACCGCTCTGGGCTTCAGTTGCCACTCAAAACGCTCGGCGCCAGGGCAGACACCATGACCGTGGCCCGGGGGTCTGCAGCCAGAGCGCCGGGAGGGCTTCACGCACGGCCGCGGGACTCGCGGAGAGCAGCGCAGTGGGAAGCACGGACTGCACCGACGCGCCTCAGCCCCCGCAGGCGCGGCGGCGTAGACACCACGGGCGAGAGGAACAAAGCCCGGGCCTGTGGACCACGGTGACTCAAGGGCAGGGCGGCGACATCGCTAGCCCACAGTCCCGTCTCCTAGGCAGCAGGACGGAAAACTTGGCTCACCTCCGGCCAGAGTCGCAGACCGGCGCCTCCCCTCCACTCAGCGCCTCAGCCGCCATCTTCCGCGGCAGCTTGGTCTGCAGCCCCGCCTCAGGCACCGCCCCTTAGCCCTTAGATTGGCTAGGATGTTTTTCTAAGCCCTGTACGATTGGACAAACCTATAGCCCCGCCTAAAGAAGAACCGTTCCATGCTACTATTGGTCTATTCAAATATCTAACTGTCATTGGTAGCACAGAACCAACGAAAGGGTGGGAGAAACACCTTCCCGAGGCCTGCCGGGAGATGTAGTTTCTCGTTTTGATTAACCCATGTATTTCCGCGGATCAAGTCACAAATTCCAGTCAACGCTCCCCTCCCCGCTAGGTAAATCTCTGAGTTACAAAACTGTCGATTTTTAAAGTGACTTTAGGAGTCACTTGAAGAGGAAAGGTTCGTGAGACCCCGCCCACCCCCAAGTTTGGTAGGCAGTTAACGGTTGCTAGGGAAAAGGGCTCATCACCCCTCACTCACTTAAACCCCCATTCACCACACCCCCAAGATCCATAGACTTAGTAAAAGGGAAGAAAAGGCATTTTCTTCAATGGTATATACTCAGTGGTAAATTGCATACGTTCCTGTAAGCAACCCTAAGTAAACTCATTGTGTGTGTATGTATGCATGTATGTATGCATGCATGTATGTATGTATGTAGGGGATGGTCTTCAGGATACAGATTTGGGGGCGGCGGGGGTCATTATAAAGGCACCAAAACCACTGGCTAGGATAGAGAGGCAAATTTTGGGCCAACCAGCCAAGCCTCCTTGGGTGACTTCAGGCCAACAAGAAAATGTGACTAAGCTGGGCAGTGGTGGCACACACCTTTAGTCCCAACACTTGGGAGGCAAAGGCAGGAGGAAAAAAAAAAAACATGGTATGGATATATGAAATTCACAATTAATAAAAAATATTATTTAACAATAAGAGGCAACTAGAGATGGTTCTGTGGTTCTAAGAACACTTGCTGCTTTTCCTGAGGACTAGAGTTTGGTTCACAAGGGCCAGCCAGTGAGTCCAGCTCCAAAGGACTGAGTACCTTCATATAGCCTCCAGAGCTGGCCTCCAGGGCACACGCACACAGATGCACAGAGACACATAAAATCTTTTCTAAAAGCAAAAAATATAGATGGTAGAGAGTAAAAAGTGAAGGGAAAGAACACTGTGACCCTGACTTGACCTCCAGACCAGGCAACCTTGACCCTAACTTGACCCCAAGCTCAAAATCGGGGCCAAGAAACAGAATCCCACCAATCCCTGAGCAAAAACAAGTGGATTTCCGTAAGCTTGAGACTTTCCAGCGTATGTTGTGAATCCCAGGACATCTAAGGCTACATAGACCCTGTCTCAAATAAAACCAAAACCAAAACCAAAAACAAAAACAAAAACAAAAACAAAAACAAAAACAAAAAAACACTACCTATATAATCGTTTTGGGGATCTTCACCTTGCTGTGAGCGTTCCAAGATAAATTTCTTGTAGCACAAACGGGCAGAGACCACACCTACTTTCTTCCCTATCATTCTGCCACAGAGTAGCCATGCAGGAACACACACACACACACACACACACACACACACACAAACATTTGAACAAATATAAGCAACTCTTTCAACTACCTTAGCTAAATAAAAAGGTATGTGTTCTTGTTTGGTGGCACAGTCCACTGCCCCAGGACCCTCCTTGAAACACCATCGTACATGTACCCGAGACATCACCATCACCAAATCCATGTACGTTAATCCTCCCACTCTCCTCTGGTGCCAAGGCTTCCTGTGTTAGTCCCCCTTTTCAAGGCTCCCAAACCACAATGATGGAACCTGAAGAACTCATCTTGCAGATGGGAGGAAGTCAAAAGAAGAGAGAGATCTTCATCTGTCTGCTTGTTGGACTCACTGAGTCAAACAGGAACCACTGGAGCAACCTGTGTCCAAACACATCTGGCCAATACAGCCTTTGTCCAAACACATCTAGCCAAAGACTTCCAGGACGAGCTAAACCAGGTAACAGTCGCTGCACACAGTCTTCAACACCGGATAACCTTGTTTTCTTTTCTTTTCTTTTCTTTTCTTTTCTTTTCTTTTCTTTTTTTTGTTTGTTTGTTTGTTTGTTTGTTTTTTTTCAAGACAGGGTTTCTCTGTGTAGTCCTGGCTGTCCTGGAACTCACTCTGTAGACCAGGCTGGCCTCGAACTCAGAAATCTGCCGCCTGCCTCTGCCTCCCAAGTGCTGGGATTAAAGCTGTGCGCCACTATGCCCGGCAGCACCAGATAACCTTCTTAGCGGGAGTTGTTCTCCAAAATTGGAGGGCCCTGGACTTAATGACTGCTGAACAAGGAGGGACTTGTGTTTTGCTGGGGGAGGAATGTTGCTTCCATATGAATCTGGACTGGTAGAACAAGATGTACAAATGCTTAGAGAGCTCCCAGGGTGGGGATCTCTGGCCATGCTACGCTACCAACACCTCTCTACCCCATAGTACTCTAACCCCTTGGTAGCTTGGCTTCTTCCCCTCCTTGGCCCCGTACTAGCCATGGGAGCCTTGCTCCTCTTGGCACCCTGCCTCATCCAATTCCTAAAGCAGCAGATGAATAGCGTTGCAAAAATCACTACTAATCAGGTCTTGGCTCAGTATCAAACTGTTGCCAACCTAAGAGACGGTTATTCCAATGACACCTCTCCTTTATAAAAAGGAAAAGGAGTTGTGAGGCAGTGAACAGTACCACCAAACAGAAAGCTTGGTAAGGTCGTGCAGATTCAAACACCCTGGTAAGTCTCCTCTCTGAGAACGGTAAACTGTTAATCTACTCCCAACCAGGTTCCTGTCCTGGAATGTGTGACCTTAACACCCCATAAAGAGGACTGTGACAATCAGTCATGTAGGGACAACACCACATGCAGGTGAGGCATCCCTAACCAAGCCAATAGAAAGCATCTGCCTTTAGATCCCAACCCACCCCAAAATGTACATAAGACCCTATCCACAAGGAATAACGTGCACGAGTTATTTCATCAAAGATCATGTGAGAGCGTCTGTCTTACAGAGCTGTAATGCCGCCATGAGGAAGAGAATTCTCTCCTGAAGCTTACTGAGCTGGAAGCTGCTCAGCTTGGCTTCTAGCTGGCCCACTGAGTCCAGCCACCCTTCTGTGCCTCATCGACTGCAGCAGAGGCCAAGGAGGAGGCCCAGCAACTCGCCTTGCTCCAGCCCCCCACCTCGGAAAGCCACAACTCCGGCCAGGCCAGAACCCCGCACCCCACTACACAGACCGTCATGTTCTAATAAAGTTTTTCAATTGAGGAATTTACGTTAAAAGTCTGTTAGGCATGAACTAGGGGATGACTCCACCGTAAAGCTCCTACTGTGTGCACATGAGGGACCAGGGTTCAGAGTCCTAGAATCCAAGTAAAGCCGAACACAGCGGTCCACATCTGTAATCCCACCACCTCCGCAGTCCACATCTGTAATCCCACCACTTCTGCAGCTACAGAAGAAACAGAAACTGGAGATGCCCAGGAAGCCTGAGGACCACCTAGCCTGCAGTACCCAGAGACGATCAACAAGAATCCTCCTCTCAAGGTGGAAGATAAGTGTGGGACCGTGAAAGGCAGCCTATTTTGGTTGAGCGAGGCTTGCTCCAGAGACCCAGTAGAAAACTCTACAAGGGACAAACAGCAAGCCACATTCCTGGAGACAGGTGCCTGACACCACAGAGCCCCCAACTCCATAATTCTGTAACTATCAGTCATGCAGACAAAGCCCTAAGCTCCTGGCATTCTAGCTAGACTCCACCCACAGTTGCCTGACAATAGCCAGGTATGCTCCTCCCCACAGTACCCTGCAACTGCAAGGTAGCCCAGCCCACTATAAAAGGGGCTGCTTGGCCCCCTCCTCTCTCTCTCTTAAGCTCTTACCTTTCTTACTCTAATCTCTAGCTCTCCTTTTCCCCTTCCTTTCCCCCTCTTCTCTCCACGTGGCCATGGCAAGCCTCTCTCTTTTACCTTCTCTCTTTCTCTCTGCCTTTCTACAATAAAGCTCTAAAACCATAGACTGTCTCTGTTCATCAAGACCCACTGTGCTTGAACGATGGAATAGGTTTTCCCCTAAAGAGCTACGTCTAACCTCCCACCAGAAGACCTTCCTGTGCTCCAGCCACGCACTGGACCAAGGACTCTCAGCTGCCTGGGAACCATCCGGTGCCTTGCCCCCTCTCTCCCTGCCCTCTCCTCTCTTCTGCTCTGGGGATGACCAAGTTGCCCCCAGGGCCTCCACTTTGTTCTCAGCTCTTCTGGGGTGTCCAGCGGCATCTGGGATGCCCAAGACTGAGAACCGGTTATTTCTGGCCTCCATGAGGCCCAGAGACCTTGGATTGCCCCTTGTCCCCTCCCCCCCCCCCTGCAGGCTGGGGTCTGTGGCTTCCCACAGCCAGATACCCACTGGGGCCATGTGGACAGCTTGCAGCAGTCCTCCCTGTCCACCTGCCCAGAGCACCAGAACTCTAGTGGGATGCGGGTATTCCCCCACGCCCCCTGCCCAACAGATAAGGACCAAGATTCAAGTTTGTCCTCTGACCTCTGGAAGCCTACTGTGATATATGTGTGCCCACAGTCAAACAAATGAACATACACATGCACACATACACACACAGGAGCTTCAAGTCTGATAAATGTGTCCAAGTAAAATCTGTCTGCCTAACAAATCATCTCTATTGAGAATATATGTGGAAAAAATTAAAATCATGTATCAGTGATATCATCTTCTCAGTGTGCTGGGACTCAAACTGGGCTTAAATGTACTAAATAAGTGTTCGACCTCTGAGCTGCACAGTTAACCTCTTGATGAGATTGTCCACTGACTCTCAGCTGAAACTCTAGAGTGTGTGAATCACTATCTATACACATGGGGAACACGAAGATTTAACTTCTGCCAAAAACCCAAAGTAGGAACACGTTCTTTTAAATTCTTTTTAGATGTGTTTAATGTGTATGCGTGTTTTGCCTGTACCATGTGTATGTTTGGTACTCTAGGAGATCAGAGGAGGACCACAGATCCCCTGTTACTGGAGTTAGGGATGGTTGTGAGCCACTATGAGGGTTCTGGGACTCAAACTGGGGTTCTCTTGCAGAGCAATAGATGCTTTAAACTTCTGAGCCAACTCTCCAGTCCACCATTTCTGAATCACTTGTTTGGTGAACATTTTTGGTACACCGACGTGACCCTGAGGGAAACGTACACGGTACTTAGATATGTGGGTTCTCGTCAGGTGCGGTGGCGCACACCGTTGATCCCAGGACCTGGGAGGGAGAGACAGATGGTTCTCTAGGCTCAAAGCCAGCCTGGTCTACTGAGCAAGTTCTAGGGCAGCTAGTGCTACACAGAGACTCTGTCTCTGAAAAACAAACTACATAGGCTCTGGAGTCAGTAAACTCAGGTTCGAGTCCCAGCTCCATCGCTTCCAGCTCTGTGGCCCTGGGGGAGTTAGTTGGGTTTCAGATGCCATCTTCTCTTCTATAAAATAAAACTAATAGAGATTCTCACAGGACTGTTTCCAAGATTAAACATGACGATCCTGAGAAGCTGCTTAGAGACACTGTGTCTAGCATGTGGTGAGCCTAGATCAGTGTTTGAAATGACACAAGGAATATTGAGAATGCTAGCCTGCCTTCCAAGAGAGCACATCTCTCCCCCGTGGGGAGGACCATGTATTACATCACAACTACCACAAATACAACTAAACCTGTTACCCTGGAGCGGGGTGAGTTTCTCCTCAAAACCAACTGTTCCACTCCCTTGATTTCTGATTCAAAGTAAATATCACCGTTGAGTGCTTTTGGTCATCTGAGCTGAACAAACGGCCACTCATGTCCCTGGCCTTCGATGAGTTTACAATATGGAAAGACAGAATGAACCCTTAAAAAAAATCACACACAGTGGAGGGAGAAATGGCTCAGGTAATAAAGTGCAAGCATGAGAGCTTCAGAACTCGTGCCAAGAATGCCACAGAAAGAGGCAGACTGACTGTCATCCCAGCACCAGGGAGAGAGACTGAAGGATTCCTGGGGTTTGCTAGTCTAGCCTAATTAGTGAACTCCAAACCAATGGGAGATCCTTATTCATAAAACAAAATGGATGATTCGAGGAAAGACACTTGAAGCTGCTCTTTTCACACACACACACTCACTCACTCACTCTCAAACACATGCACATGTGCATTTACATACACACTAGGAAATACCCACACATGCACATTTACACACATATGCACACAGAGACACATACATGCACACATGCTGCATACATGTACACACTCATGCACTCACTCATACATGTGCATTCTCATATACCCATGAATGCTCTCCTACTTAAACACATGTATGCACTCACACATGCATGCCCACACAAACAACATGCATCCATGTGCGCACACATGCACTTGCACACACACACATGCATGCACATCACTCACAGAACACCATATGCTCAGAACTGTGCATCAGTAAATATCAAAGAAGATCCCTAGGAGTACAAAAACGTGGAGAGGGGAAGCCCAGTCTCTTGGGAGGGGTCTGCAGGGACCTGGCCTTGAGTCTGCCTGAATGTCTCTGCCAGTCCCTCTGCCCCACCTTCAGACTATTCTTCGGGCAAAAGTGGTGTTCTGGGTCTCTTCATGTTTCTAGCCTCAGCCTCAATGGAGGGGAGACCAGAAGGAAGTAGAAGGATTGAGCTAACGGGGAGCTGTCTGTGATTCTACCTCTGTTTTCACCTTCAAAGGCAACCACTTACAGCTCCAACAAATCTTCCTATCTTTAAATCTTCTACTGTGCAGGTTTGGTTTGGTTTTGAAACATGGTCTCCTGTATACCTCAGGCTGGCTTAGAACTCACAATCCTCCTGCCCCAGTGAGTTGGGTGTTAGGATTACAAATTTGCACCACTATCTTTATTGCCAAACTTTGTCTTGCATTTCTGTTTTTTTTAAAGATTTATTCATTTATTATATGTAAGTACACTGTAGCTGTCTTTAGACACTCCAGAAGAGGGCGCCAGATCTTGTTACAGATGGTTGTGAGCCACCATGTGGTTGCTGGGATTTGAACTCAGGACCTTTGGAAGAGCAGACCGGTGCTCTTACCTGATGAGCCATCTCACCAGCCCATTTCTGCTCTTCTTGTTCCTCTACTTATATCAGGACTGCTTGGTCACAGCATAAAGGCATTGTATGTATCCAAACCTTGCCCCATCATATATGCAGTGTATCTGAACCTTGCCCCATCATTTATGCAGTGTATCTGAACCTTGCCCCATCGTATATGCAGTGTATCTGAACCTTGCCCCATCGTATATGCAGTGTATCTGAACCTTGTCCCATCGTATATGCAGTGTATCTGAGCCTTGCCCCATCGTATATGCAGTGTATCTGAGCCTTGCCCAATCATATATTCAGTGTATCTGAACCTTGCCCCAGTACTGGGCCTGTCAATGGACTGGGTAGGGTACTCACCAAGGGCTTTGTTTGGTTGTTTGGTTGGTTGGTTTTGTTTTCAAGACAGGGTTTCACTGTGTAGACTTGGATGTCTTGGAATTCACTCTGTAGACCAGGCTGGCCTCAAACTCAGAGATCCACCTGCCTCTGCTTCCCAAGTGCTGGGATAAAGGTATGTGCCACCACCTCCCTGCCCACCAAGGCTTTATTGCTTTTATTGCTTTTCTCTCATTCTGTTTTGTTTTCAGGGTCTTGTACAGCTCAGATTAGCCTCAAACTTCCTATGTGGCCAAAGCTGGCCTCTACTTCCCAAGTCCTGTGATTATAACTTTTCCAATGGGCTCAAAATAACAAAACACATAAAAATATGTTCTTGTTAAAGCATCCCTTGGTATACACATGCAATTCCAGCAGGAGACTCTGAAGCAAGCCTGGCTTGTATGAGACCCTTCCAAAAAACAAAAGACTATATATCTCTCAGATCATGTTAGACACTAGAGCATAGAAGATCAGGAGTTCGAGGTCATTCTGTCTAGGCTGCATGGTGAGTCTGAGGCCAGCCTGGGCTACATGAGACCCTGCCTCAAAAAGAAAGAGCAATGAAATGTTTTTGTTTTTGTTTTTGTTTTTTTGGTTTTTTTTGGTTTTTTGTTTTTTGTTTTTTGTTTTTGTTTTTTCGAGACAGGGTTTCTCTGTGTATCCCTGGCTATCCTGGAATTCACTTTGTAGGCCAGGCTGGCCTCTAACTCAAAAATCTGCCTGCCTCTGCCTCCTGAGTGCTGGGATTAAAGGCATGCACCACCATGCCTGGCTATGAAATGTTGTTTTACATGTAGAAAGCATCGTGGCATCGTGGTTATCTCGTCTGTGTATCTTACAGACCAGACATGACAAGTCAGAAGGGAAAAGAGGCAATCCTTTACAACTAAAAAAACAAAAACCAAACAAACAAACAAAAAACAAAACCAGGGCAGATGCAGCAGGATGTCCTGTCAGAGGACATTTTCCTACCACAGCTGGGAACAGCCAGGTCCCAAGCAAAGGCCAGCAGAAATGACGTCTAGAAGGACTCCACGCTCAGGCTTGGGACTGGGAGCTGAGCGAGCCCTGCCCCTTGCTCCAGAAAGGTAACACACTGACCCCAAGCTGGGGCACCATGCCATTAGGGCAGCCACAGCAGAGATACAAGCTAAGTTCTAAAAACCAGAGCTCTGCCAAGCAGCCAGGCCTGGCACAGCGGCCAGGTCTGAGGGAGCATGGGGTGATGGGCACTGTCCTAGATCGCTTTCTATGATAAAGACCATCGCCGAAAGCCACTTGGGGATGAAAGACTTTATTCGGCTTACATGTCCTCGGTCACAGCCCATGGAGAGAATCCAGAATGCAGGGCCTGAAGCAGAGACCACACAGCAACCCTGCCTTGCCCCTCCTGTTCAAGTCTAGCTACCTTTCTTCTTTCCTCCAGAACACCTATCCAGGGGTGGCTCCGCCCACGATGGCTGAGTCCTCCCACATCAATCATTAATCAAGAAAATGCCCCAGAGACTTGATACAACAGAGACATTTTCTCAGCTAAGGTTCTGACAAAAACACAACCAACCGAACAAACAAACTCATAACATAGCACCTTTCTGTGGCTGCAAAAGCCCACAGACAGACTAGACCCTTTGAAGTGGATCTCCCATCAAAAGCTATCGGGAGCCGGGCGTGGTGGCGCACGCCTTTAATCCCGGCACTCGGGAGGCAGAGGCAGGCGGATTTCTGAGTTCGAGGCCAGCCTGGTCTACAAAGTGAGTTTCAGGACAGCCAGGACTACACAGAGAAACCTTGTCTCGAAAAACCAAAAAAAAAAAAAAAAAAAAAAGCTATCGGGAGGCCCTGCTTGATACTGGTGATTTCCACTGTAGCAACACACACTCCAGGTTCGGGATGGACTGGGCTGTGGTGAAGTCACTGGAGGTGTGCCTTTGAAAGGTACATCTTGCTCCTGGACCTTTCTCCCCTCCCCTAACCCCGCCCTCCCTCTCCCTCCCTGTTTCCTTTCACTTTTCTCTACCATCTACTCTGTCTGCTCCACCCCAGTTCCAGAAGCAACAGAGTTTAAAGATCTTGAACTTTGATCCTTGAGACTATGAGCCAAAATCCAGCCCTCTTCCCTTAAGTCCTTTACTCAGTGTCTTATCATGCAATGAACAGTGATAAGAAAGCCCAGTGATAGAGTGACTTCTTTTTTTTTTTTTTTTTTGGTTTTTTGGTTTTTTGGTTTTCTGTGTAGCCCTGGCTGTCCTGGAACTCACTCTGTAGACCAGGCTGGCCTCGAACTCAAAAACCCACCTGTCTCTGCCTCCCAAGTGCTGGGATTCGAGGTGTGCGCCACCACTGCCCGGAAGTGGTAGCGCGTCTTAGTTTCTACTGTTCTGTTGCTGTTTAGAGACACCATGACCAAGGCAACTTTAAAAGGAAGCATTTGATTTGGATGGTTTGCTTACAGTTTCAGGGGGTTAGAATTTACAGTCGTCATCAGAGGGAGCACGGCAGCAGGCAGGCAGGTAGGGCTATAGTGTTGGAGCAATAGCTGCTGAGAACACACCATCTGATCCATAAACTGCAGAAGGAGAGAGAGAAACAGACAGACAGACAGACTAGGCCTGGTGAGGGCTTTTGAAATCTCAAAGCCCGCCTCCAGTAATGTACCTCCTCCAACAAGGCCACACCTACTAATCCTTCCTAAACAGTTCCACCAACTGGGAACCAAATATTCAAACATATGAGCCAATGGAGGCCATCCTCATTCAAACTTTGCCTAGCAATGGAGGGAGGCCTTGGGTTTAATCCTCTAATATCACAGAAAGAAAGGAAAGGAAAGAGGGAGATGAGGAGGTGGCTCAGTGCGTAAGAGCGCTTGCCACAAAAGAAAGAGAATCTAAATTTGAATCCCCAGCAGAGCCACATCCCCAATGTTAATAAGGGACAGGACAAAGAAAAGCAGATTCTGGAAGCTCGGTGGCTAGCCAGCTTAGTGTAATGGTGACCTTCAGGGTCAACAAGAAACCCTTTCAAAAAACAAGATGAGGGGCATGAGAGATGGCTTAGTGGTTAAGAACACTCAACTGCTCTTCTGAAGGGTCTAAGCTCAATTCCCAGTACCCACATTGTTATGATCTAAGCAATGGACACAATAAAGATACACTATGAGACAGATCTCATGTGGGAGGTTTATTGTGGAGCATACAGAAGAGCCTCTGAGCAAATGAAGAAAGGGAAGGGAGGAGATACTGGCCTTTTATAAGGGCATGCAATGCTTACGCTGGGTGAGAGGAGGAGGGTATGTGATTCCTGTCAACAGTAGGAATGTATCTAACCTTGGCATAGTGACGTCTTATCCTGCTGTCGATGGTTCTTTGGGGCAGGGGGTGAAGATGCCCAATTGCTAACATACATGGCAGCTCACAACTATCTGATGCTGTCTTCTGGTATGCAGATGTACATGCAGATAAAATACCCATCTACATAAAGTACATAAATAAATATATCTTTTAAAAAAACATACCTGAAGCCGGGCGTGGTGGCACACGCCAAAAATCCCAGCACTTGGAAGGCAGAGGCAGGCAGATTTCTGAGTTTGAGGCCAGCCTGGTCTACAGAGTTCCAGGACAGCCAGGGCTATACAGAGAAACCCTGTCTCGAAAAACCAAAAAAAAAAACAAAAAAACAAAAAAAAACTGACTTATTTATTGCTCTGATCTTTGCATGCAAGCATACACACACACATATACACACCATGCACACACACACACACACCATACATGCACACATACACAGGCATACACACACACCATGCACACTGAATTAGTCAGGGTTCTCTAGAGTCACAGAGCTTATGGGTAGTCTCTATATAGTAAGGGAATTTGTTGATGATTTACAGTCCAACTCCCCAACTCCCCAGCAGCTGTGAATGGAAGTCCAAGGATCTAGCAGTTGCTCAGTCCCACAGGGCAAGCAGGCAAAGAGAGCCTATGAGAGGATATTAGTGAAGCCTAGTTGCAGTGTTTTGCCAGTACCACGAGATGACCACCAAGAACAGCAGCAGTAGTGGAGTACAGGCAACTGGAGCCTAGAAGACAGGGTGTGTGCTACAAAGGGCAGAGCTGGAGAAGTGACCCAAACCCTTGGAGGAATCCAGAAGATCGTGAGTAGATTCCAGACACTGGACGGTTGGAGTTTGATTGTGACTGTGCCCTGATATTTTTCCCTCTTGAAGGAAGAAAGTATTTTAGTGGAGCCCACAGAGACTTTGAATTGTAAAAAGACTTTGAATTTTAAAAGAGATTGGATATTTTAAAGGGATTGAACTTTTAATATGTAAGAATTTTAAAGACTGTGGGACTTTTAAAGTTATTTAGATCTTGGGGATGAATAAGAAAGTAAGGGTTGAGGCTTAATAGTAATGTGTTTGTGTGTCAAGTTGACAAGGGGTCAGTTGTA
>NC_034590.1:153239952-153249478 GCF_900095145.1 Mus pahari
ACACACACACACACACACACACACACACACTTTAAAAGAACGAGAGAGGAAGGGGAAAAGCAGGGCACTAACACACCATCCTGCTTTACCCCCATGTACTGGGAGATTGCCCTCCAGTGCCCCAGACTTAGGTAAACAAGAGAGAGTGGTCTAACTCACTCCTTTACACTTCAGGGCAAATTAAGTTCAAAAGTCCCTCCTCCGGAGTTCAAAGGCGCATCCTAGTTATGAAGTGAACACCTTGTCCCAGTCCCAGGAACTCCACACAGTCCTTCCCTCGCACCAGGAAGCAGGAACAGTCTCTAGAGACTCCATCCTTGAGTACCAGGGTTCATTTCACATTTGCTGCACTTCTAGGTCTGTTTATATGATTGTCTGACTGATGGCAGAATCTCCCTAGGTTAAAGGCCAAGTTTGTTTGGCTCACTTAGCCATTTATTTGATTAACAAGTGAATTAAATCAAAGGACGTACGGGTTAGCAATGGAGCACAAAAGCTAAAGCCAAGCGTTCATGAAACCCTAGGCTGGATCTCCAGCAATGAAAGAAAAAATGTTAGCAAAACTAAACAATGTTTCTACTTATGGGGAAAGCAGGTTTCATCCCCCACACTAGACCTGCTTCTGTTTGCACCCAGCATCTTTTTAGGGGGTCTCGGCTCCTATTGTCTCAACGCGCATGTTCTGGATGGGAATGAAGCCATTTACTCAAGCTGAACCAATCACAAGGCTACCCCTGAACTGAAGAATCCTACAGACTAGCCAAGCCCTAGTCACTAGGCAAACAAAGTGAGCCCAGAGAAGTGTAAGTTGAGTGGGGGGAAGGGGCCAAGGCGGGGAGCAGAGGTCCGGGAAATGATTGGTTGTTGGCGAGAGCAGAGCCAGCTTCACAGAGAATTTGTAGCTGGAATGGGTAGGATTTCATTCTCTGGAAACTGGACGAAGGCATTTTCTACACAAGGAATGGAGGCCATGCACAGAGGGACAGGAGCATGTGAACCACATTTGGAAGCTGGCAAGGGCCCAGGATGACCAGAGCAAAGAGATTTTGTGTGGGTATTAGATAAGATAAAGCTGTGGGGTGCCATGCGGAGGGGCTAAGGGAGCTCAGGCAACAGCCTGAACCTGCCCTGCGTGGGAGAGGTAGGTAACCTGAGCAGGTCTGGGCAGCTTGAACCGATCTGTCAAGAGTGGATTAAAGGAAAGAGTCTGGGCTCGGATACAAATGGCACAAGGCTGGCCAAGGAAATGCAAAGGGCATAGGCAATGGGACAGAAATAGGGCAGGACTGCTGGCCAGAGCACCGGAGGAAACCGCCACTAGGGCCTTGGGGAATAAGAACGAGGCAGCGGGCTGGATCTCCAGCGGAAGAAAGAAGGAAAGAAGAGAGAGGGAAGAGGGAGCGGAGAGAGGAGGAGGGAAGGGGAGGGGGAGGAAAGGGGAGAGGGAAAGAGAGGGGAGGAGAAGGGGAGGGAGAAGGGGAGGGAAAGGAGGAGAGGGAGAGAAGAGTGAGCAAGCTGTGAGCTTTTGACATCTCCCAAGCCCAGGTTACCGCATCTGGGCTCTGGGTAGCAGTTTGAGAAGGCCCAGCTTTGGCACTGGTTCAAACTGAGTTTAAGATGAGCGTGAGGGCACACACCTCTAATCCCTGCTCTCACAGGGTGTAAAGCAGACAAATCAGGAGTTCAAGGTCACCTTCAAGCACACAGTTCAAGGCCCGCCTGAATGATGTAAGACTGGTAAAAAATAAATAAACATTTTAGTAAACTACCTGCACTGATCCATACCCAGAAACCCTGCTACTCAGAAAACTGAGGCAGGAGGATCATTTGAGCATAAGCATTCAAGACCAGCATGGGAAACACAGCAAAATTCATCTCTTAAAAAGAAAAAAACAAATAAGGGCTGGAGAGATGGCTCAGTGGTTAAGAGCACTGACTGTTCTTCCAGAGGGCTTACATTCAATTCCTAACACCCACATGGTGGCTCACAACCTTCTATAACCCCAGTTCCAAGATTCTATCTTCTGGCCTCTATGGGCACCAGACACATACTTGGTACACAGACATACTAATGGGCAAAATACTCGTGTACACTAAATAAATAAAATTTTATAAGATAAAAAGTAAAATACAGCATGAGCCTGGATTGTGGCTCTAGCACTAGGAGTTTGTATGGGGACTAGAAAGATGGATCCATGGTTTTAAGAACACTTATAGTTCTTGCAGAGGACTTAGATTTGGTTCCCAGCCCATAATAGGGTGGTTTACAACCATCCATAACTCCATTTCTAGGAGATTTGGTTCCCAGCACCCACACTGGGCAGTGCACAATTTGATTGTAAGACCAGCCCCAGAGGATCCAATGAACTCCTTAAACATCTACACTTATTCATAAACCCCCACACAGACACACATCCATACACATAAATTCACAACTTTAAAAAATTAATTTTAAAGAAAAGGGAAGAAAGAGATAACAGTAGCAAACTGAAAGGTTACTGGAAGACTAAAGGAAACCTTTAAGGCAAAGCATGGTCCAGGCAGGGTGTCAGGAAAAGAATAAATACCAAATGTAGATACGTGGGTAAAAAGTTTCCTTTAGGGGAAATGCAAATGTCCTAAAATTAGGTTATGGTAGGTGCACAACTGTAAACATCTCACAGCCACCGAACTGCAGACTTTAAATGGGGGGGATTTCTGGCATGTAAATTATATCTTAAGAAATGTACTAAAGGGCTGGAGAGATGGCTCAGTGGTTAAGAGAACTGGCTGCTCTTCCAGAGGGCTGAGTTCAATTCCCGGCAACCACATGGTGGCCCACAACCATTTATAACAGGATCTAATCGCCTCTTCTGGTGTGCATGAAGACAGAGCACTCATACACATAAAATACATGAATAAATAAAATTTAAAAGACAAAAACAAAAAAAAAAGTACTAAAATAGTCAGTGTTTGGTAGTAACAATGATTTTCTGTTGCACACTCTGGCACTTTGCAGGTGATGTCAAACCACCTTGCGGAGTCCCCTGATACTATCTTTTAAATGGTCTTAGTTGGCTTGAAGCAAGATAAGTTGCTTCTTTCTCACATAAAGAGATTCCTAAGTCGGTGTACATATTATTTGTGGCTTTGAGACTTTGTTCCGTTCCTCACCTTTCATCTCGGAGCCACAGAGTTCATCGTGACTGTCAGAGCTTATCACATCCACATTCCAGTCAACAAAATGAAAGAAGAAATCCGGGTGTGGTGGTGGATAAGTAATTCCACTTACTCAGAGAGAGGAAGACAGGAGGGTGTAAAGTTCAACACCAGCCTGAGCCATTTACTGAGACACTGTCTTAAAGGTAAAAAGAAAATCAAATAGTCAGAAAGGTAAAAGAAAAAGAGAAAGGCCTTTCCTTGGAGGGAGATGTCCCTAAGGGACTACTTTTACTTATATCTCATTGTCTAGAAATTTAATCACATGGCTACACCTGTTTGCAAAAGGAATTGATACATAAAGTTTTTTTTTTCTTTTAAGGTTTTTTTTTTTTTTTGGTTGTTGTTTTGAAAGTTTTATTTTGTGTATATGAATACTGTGTGTATGCAGCAGCACGGGGGGGGGGGTGGTACACAAGCCAGAAATGGTTATTGGACCCCCTAGAACTAAAGTTACAAACACTTGTGAGCTACCATATGGACACTAAGGAACTCGGGTCCCCTGAAAAAGCAGCCAGTGCTCCTAACCACGTAGCCATCTCTCCAGCCCTGATGCATGCATGTGGTCTTGTAGCTCAGATGTGACCACAATGCAGGGCAACAAGAGGTTATTGAAGATAAACTGCAGCCTCTACTATGGCTGCTACCTGTCTGACACAGAGCGGCAGAACACAAATAAATAAACACAAAAATAAATAAGTCAACGAGCGAACAAAGCTCATAAAATATCTTTGAAAGAGACAGGCATGCCGGGCAGTGGTGGCGCACACCTTTAATCCCAGCACTCGGGAGGCAGAGGTGGGCAGATTTCTGAGTTCGAGGCCAGCCTGGTCCACAGAGTGAGTTCCAGGACAGTCAGGGCTACCCAGAGAAACCCTGTCTCGAAAAGAAAAAAGAAAAAAAGAGAGAGACTACAAATACTTCAGTTGGCCTTTTGAATCATGTTGCTACCTATTTTAATCATTATCTATTTACATCAACGAAACTGGAGTTTCAAAGCAGATGCTGGTTGTGTGTTTCCAGCCAGCCGAGGCATCCAGACCAAGCACTGACCCTCTGCACACCCAGGACAGTTTCAACAGTGCCAGCCAATCATGCTGCCCATCACAGCCATGGCCTCATGGCTGCTTCTTGAGTAACACACAATCCCATGTGCTTCACCCTGCCTGTCATCCTGGTCGTCCCGGAGACAGGATCCTCACGTGAACACCCTTGCCTATACTCGGCTTGCCACCAGAGATTTGGTGCTCCTTTGTCTTACCATCTCTTCATCCTGATTCCTGTTCTGAGGAGGAAGACCTGATAGGCCTTGTGTGATCCAAAACCCACTTCCAGGGCTGTGGAACCCTGAGCCATAGATCCAAGCTGTGGATTTGAAAATAATCCAGTGCCTGGGGTTTGGTCCTCTTCCTATAAGCATGCCAGTCAGAGTAGTAGGGTCCACATTCAACAGGCTGGAGGGCAAATGTACGAAGTCCTGGGTTTTAGGTATTGGGAGAGACACTGTTGAATCGAGTCCGCGTGGATTTCCCACCCTAGACAGCATCCCTCCAGACCTCACTAAGTGCTTTCTCCTTCTATTAGTGAAGAAATGTTCTACACTGCTGTGGCTTGTCAGCCCAAAGCCATCTGGCTATTTTAACCTCTGGGCTCTAAATCCAGGGGCTCAGACACCCTCTTTGCCCAGTGGCTGCTCTTCTCCCCACCCCCATCAGCAGCTTTAAGAGGTCAGAACTTCAGCCTTCCCCAGCTTCCTCAGCTGCTCCACAGTAAAGGCGGCGTGTAAAATCTCCTTCAGACCTCTTAGCAACTCAGTTGGAGTCCCCTGATCTGATAAATTCTCATCTTTGTACAAATCCCTGCTCCTCAGTGCTGGCTCTTCCTGGGTGTCCCTGCCTGGGGAAGCCTGTGGAGCCGGTAGGCCACTAAGGGGACCATCAAAGACCAACCTCTGTCTTGCTGCTTCACGGGAAATCCAGGAGCCCTGCTGGCTTTTGTAAGACTCACTTCACCTTCTGGAGTGATCACTCTCAGCAGGGAAGAACTTGGTCAATGCGCGGCGGAGGCCAAGGGACTTTCATCAGTGGAATGCAGACGT
This sequence comes from Mus pahari, assembly GCF_900095145.1. Classification (NCBI taxonomy): domain Eukaryota; kingdom Metazoa; phylum Chordata; class Mammalia; order Rodentia; family Muridae; genus Mus; species Mus pahari. The sequence goes on from NC_034590.1 coordinate 153,245,249, forward strand.
ACCCAGGTCCCCTGAAGTGTTCTGCCAGCCTCATAGAACTGTGTTTGACTTCCTCTCCCCTCTGCTCCCTTCCCCCATCCCTCATCCCTGCCCCTGCCTGCACTGGGTTCACAAGTCTCTCCCCTTTTCTAAGAGTGGCTGATCCTCAAGTTCTTAACAGCCAATAAAACTGAAAATTTCCCTTAACATTTGATATAGCTTTTTTTCTTTTTTTTCCTTTTCTTTTCTTTTCTTTTCTTTTCTTTTCTTTTCCTTTCTTTTCCTTTCTTTCCTTTCTGCTTCTTTTCTTTTCTCCCTTTCTCCCTCTTCTCTCTCTTTCTCTCCTCCCTCTCCTACCTCTCCTCTCTCTCTCTCTCTCTCTCTCTCTCTCTCTCTCTCTCTCTCTCTCTCTCTTTCTAAGGAATCTTTTCTCTATGAAGCCCACACTGGCCTGGAACTCACAGAGCTCACCCTGCCTCTGCCTCCCGAACACTTTAAATTTTTAGATTGCGGCTGGGTCTACCCTAGAACTTATCTAACACATAGCATATGCAAGACCTTGGAGTCTAACAGCAACAACAAAAGTAAAGGTAGAAAGGAGAAAAGGTGTGAGAAAAAGAGACTGACTTCCCATATTATAAAATCCACCATTTGGGGGCTGGGCAATGATGGTGCACACCTTTAGTCCCAGTGTTCAGGAGGCAGAAGCAGAGGCATGCAGATCTCTGAGTTCGAGGCCAGCCTGGTCTATAGAGAGAGTTCCAGGACAGCCAGGGCTACACAGAGAAACCCTGTCTCCAAAAAAAGAAGAAGAAGAAGAAGAAGAAGAAGAAGAAGAAGAAGAAGAAGAAGAAGAAGAAGAAGAAGAAGAAGAAGAAGATCCCACCACACCACTATAAAGTATGCACTTGAGTGTTTTCTAGGGTCTCTTTGCTTGATTTAGTCCCGAGATGGAACCAAGCGTCTCCTGAATGCTAGACAAGGCCTTTGCCAACTGAGCCACATCCCTAGCCCCACACTCCTTGCTACATTGTTGGTTTGGGTTTTTTGTTGTGTTTTGGAACAGGGTCTCATGTAGCCCAGGCTGGCCTTCAACTCACTATGTGGCTGCAGAGAACTGTGAACTCATAGCATCTCCACCTTCCAAGCTCAGGAGTTGTGGGTATATACCACAAAGCCCAGCTTTTCGGTGATTTTAAGTGTATTGCGTTGTGCAAATATCACCTCTAATTCCAGAACATTCTCCTCACCTAATTAGCCCTGTTTCCCTTCTCTTCACTTGCCCTGGCAATAGTCAGTCGCTTATCCACTGTGTCTCAATTCAGACTTTTAACAGAGCCTCACAGTGTTACTACGACTGATCTGGAACTCCCTATGTAAACCAGGACCAGGCGGCCCTCAAACTCAAAAGATCTCACCTTTGCCTCCAGAGAGCTGGGATTACAGGAAATTCCTCCCTGCTCAACCACCCAGCTTCTTTTACTTAATGTGAGGTTTCACTCGAGCTGTGCTGCTATTAATGTTTGTATACATGTTTTTGTGTGGACATAATGTTTTCATTACGTTAGGTACATACCTAAGAGCATGTCACCCACATGTGGGTCATATAGTGACTAACATTTTCTGTAGGTGCCTGGCCATGCTTCTACCTAACATTAATCCATGTCAAGATTTAGTGCACCGTAGAGAGAACCTCTTATGAACATTACCTGTCAATAAAAACAAGCTTATGCCCAATGAGCCGACACTGGAAATAGGAGACGGGACATCCAGCAGGGATAGAGAGACTTCTGGAAATAGTGACAACTGTTGAGAGATCCAAGCTGGAAAGCTGAAGAGACAGATGGGGGTAGGTGAACTCAGGGTAGGACAAAGGGGAGACTCGACCCTGGAACTCTTAGGAGACAGATGTAAGAAGACAAGGAGAGGAAACCAGCCCCAGAGCTGAACCCAGGTTACAATAAAAGGCATGATAAGTTAAGAGGGAGTCAGAGAACAAGACAAAGCTTATGGCCTAGGCATTTATTAATAAATGATTAGTCTCAGAGTAATTATTCCGGGAGCAGGGGCTGAGAGGAGAAAATGGATTTATTTTTTACCATGTACTGAAGAATAAATGACCAGCACCAGTGACCTCACCTCCAAACCCATCAGCAGGCCTGCTAGTAACCAGACTTTAGTACTTTTTGTAGTTTTTTGTTTGTTTGTTTGTTTGTTTTGCTTTGTTTGTTGGTTTTTTGTTTTGTTTTATTTTTTCGAGACAGGGTTTCTCTGTGTAGTCCTGACTGTCCTGGAACTCACTCTGTAGATCAGGCTGGCCTCGAACTCAGAAATCTGCCTGCCTCTGCCTCCCAAGTGCTGGGATTAAAGGCGTGTGCCACCAGGCCCAGCTTTTTTTGTAGTTTTTACCCTTTGTGTTTGTTGAATGCCTGCAGAAGGCAGCCTATACCTGTGAGATCCAGAACAAAGTGTAGAGAAAGAGCATCACCCCTTCCACAGGGCTCCCGCAGGCCTCCTCCTCAGAACCTTTCAAATGATACAAGTTGTCCCAATTGTTGCGATTGAGAATGACATTGTCTGCTGGGCATGGTGATACACACTGCTTATCCTATCACTTGGGAGGCAGAGACAGGCCGATCTCTGAGTTTGAGGCTAACCTGGTCTACAGAGTGAGTTCCCCGACAGCCAGGGCGACATAGTCAGACCCTGTCTCCAAAAAGGGAAGAACATGGCCTAGTCTCCCTCAGCGCTCGCTCACTGTGGCACGGACTCTTTTCTGGTTCTTTCCACTGAGCACAGGTTTGGAAACTTCATTCCGCCACCACTGTGATGCAGATGTTCCTTAAGTTGGTTTGTGGTTTCTTGTTAAGGACCCCTTGGGTAGATCCAGTTTGGGACTGTGATCAATAAGGCTGCCATGATTGACCTCGATGTGGTCTGTGTATTTGTTTCTTCTTGGTGAATACTGATGAGAACTGATCTACAAGTCTATGTGTTTTGCCTGTACAAAAAACTAACTGCCAGACTTTCCCCCAAAATCACTATAACAGTTTTCATTTCCTATACATCAGGCTTACATATGTTTTATATTTATTAATTCTATGTGGCTGTTTTCATGTTCATGCATTTTATGTGCACTCCATTCATACTTGCTGCCTGTGGAGGTCCAAAGGGGACATAGGATCCTCTGGAGCTGGAGTTACAGATGGTGACACTATGTCATTGCCGGAAAGTGAACCCGGGTCCTCTAGAGGAGCAACACGGATTCTTAGCCACTGAACATTCTATTCAGCCTCGTGGGCTTTTATATTTAGAGCTGGAAAAAAAAAAAAAAAACAAACATACATTATAAACTGCTACTATTTAAATTAGTTCATGTTCCCTGCCCCATCTTATGTTGTTATTGTTTTAAAATTTGACCTCAGCCTTCTTTTCTTATTATTATTTGTTTTTATTTTATGTGCACTGGCATTTACCTGCATGTCTGTGTGAGAGTTGTCAGATTTCCTGGGACTGGAGTTACAGTAGGGAGCTGCAATCTGAGTGCTGAGAATTGAACTCAGGTCCTCTGTAGCACAGCAGTGTTCTTAAAACTGCTGAGCTTTCTCTCCAGCCCCCTTACTTTTCTTTTTTGAGGAAGGATCTCCTTTAGTCCGGGTTGATCCCTAACTTGCTCTGTAGCAGAGGCTGGGCTTGAACTCCTGACCCTTCTACCTCTGTCTTCTAGGTTCTGGGACTATGAATATGTGTACCTGGTTCCCTTTCTCACCTTAACCCTTTAAATAGTCAGGGTGAAGAATACAGCCAACAGAGAACCACCTTGAACATGCTCTCATATGAACAATGAGTCAGAGTGAGGAGGAAACATATCAAGTAAAGTCATCAAATAAATGACTCTTCCATGATTAAAAACAATTTTCAACACACCAGGAATACGAAGGCATATCTTCAGCGTATAAAAGCCATCAGTTCAAAACCCACAGCTAACGTCAAAGATAATGGTTTCCTGAGCATAAAGATGTACATGGCCATTCTCACTACTTCTATCCAATCTTGTTTATAGAGATGTTAAATAGGGCAATAAATAAAAACATAAATTAAATGGCATCTAAATTACAAAGAAAAAAATGCTTGGAGCAGTACCAAATGCTTGCAACCCCAACACTTAAGAAAACCAAGACAGGATTGTAAGAAAGGCTAGGACAGTCTGGACTACAAAGAGAGAGAGAGAGAGAGAGAGAGAGAGAGAGA
>NC_034590.1:153249523-153264039 GCF_900095145.1 Mus pahari
AGAGAGAGAGAGAGAGAGAGAGAGCTCAATAGAGCAGATTCTTTATCTGTCAAGGATAAATTTTATAATAAATTTTATAATACCACAGAAGTACAGATTACCTAGATTTAGAAGTTTGATTACTTTCTTCAAACTAGCTTTATTTCAAAGAAGGAGCTGTTGAAAGAGCCTGGAACCACAGCACTTGGGAGGTAGAGTCAGGACAATCATGAGTTCAAGACCAGCTTCAGCTACAGATTGAATTCCATGCCAGCTGGGGTTACAGGAGACCTTGTTTCAAAAAATGAAGAGGAAAAAAAAAAGGAGGATGAAGAAAAGAAGGAGGAAGAGGAGGAGGATGAGGAGGAGGAACTAACTTTTCCACCGTTCTGACATTCTTTTCTCTATACTTGAAAAACAAAAATGAAGCCGGGTAGTGGTGGTGCATGACTTTAATCCCAGTACTTGGGAGGCAGAGGCAGGCAAATCTCTGAGTTTGAGGCCAGCCTGGTCTACAGAGTGAGTTCCAGGATAGCCAGGCCTGAATAGAGAAACCCTGTTTTCTCTAACAAACAAAAACAAACAAATAAACAAAAAATGAAGCCAACTCTCTCTCTTTTTTAAAGATTTATTTATTTTATGTATATGAGTACACTGTTGCTGTCTTCAGACACACCAGAAGAGTGCATCAAGCCGGGGCGTGGTGGCGCACGCCTTTAATCCCAGCACTCAAGAGGCAGAGGCAGGCGGATTTCTGAGTTCAAAGCCGGCCTGGTCTGCAAAGTGAGTTCCAGGATAGCCAGGAATACACAGAGAAACCCTGTCTCAGAAAAAAAAGAAAGAAAGAAAGAAAGAAAGAAAGAAAGAAAGAAAGAAAGAAAGAAAGAAAGAAAAAAGAAGAAGAAGAGGGCATCAGATCCCATTACAGATGGTTGTGAGCTACCATGGGGTTGCTGGGAACTGAACCCAGGACCGCTGGAAGAGCAGCCAGTGTTTTTTGTTTGTTGGTTTGTTTGTTTGTTTTTGTTTTTGGAGACAGGGGTTCTCTGTGTAGCCCTGGCTGTCTTGGAACTCACTCTGTAGACCAGGCTGGCCTTGAACTCAGAAATCTGCCTGTCTCTGCCTCCCAAGTGCTGGGATTAAAGGCATACACCACCACACCTGGCTGCAGTCAGTGTTCTTAACTGCTGATCCATCTCTACAGCCCCCTAACTCCCTTTTTAAATATTTAAAGTTGCATTTATTTATTTAGTTGGGGGAGGGTGGTGAAGTCCAAGGATAACCTGTAGGGATCTTTTCTTTCCTCCAAGGTTCCTGAGGACTGGACTCAGGTAGCCAATCTCAGTGGAAAGCATTCTTTTCCTCTTCAGCATCTTACAGGCTATCCAACTCTCCTTTTAAACTGTTTAAATGTGTATGAATGTTTCACCTGCATATATGCCTATGTACCACCTGTGTCACTGTGCACATGGAGGCCAGAAGAGGGTGTTAGTATCCTCTGGATGTGGAGTTAGTTACCAATGGTTGTGGAGTGCTGGGAACCAAGCCCTGGTCTTTCAGAAGAGCAGCCGGTGCTCTTAAGTTGTGAGCTCTTTTTTGTTGTTGTTGTTGTTGATTTGTTTGTTTGTTTGTTTTGGTTTTTCGAAACAGGGTTTCTCTGTATAGCCCTGGCTGTCCTGGAACTCACTCTGTAGACCAGGCTGGCCTCGAACTCAGAAATCCACCTGCCTCTGCCTCCCAAGTGCTGGGATTAAAGGCGTGCACCACCATGCCCATCAAGTTGTGAGCTCTTAAGTCTTATCATTTTCTTACTTTTGAATTCAGTCTCACCATTTTGTCTCACACTAATTTAGAACTCATGGCCTGCTTGTGGACGTTGTACATCGTGGTGCGCACTAGGCTCCGCACCACGATGTACAACGTCCACAAGCAGGTGTAGCTTTGGCTGTCCTGGAACTCACTCTGTAGACCAGGCTGGCCTCGAACTCATTCACCTGCCTCTGCCTCCCAAGTGCTGGGATTAAAGGCGTGCACCACCATGCCCATCAAGTTGTGAGCTCTTAAGTCTTATCATTTTCTTACTTTTGAATTCAGTCTCACCATTTTGTCTCACACTAATTTAGAACTCATGGATTGGAGCAATCTTCCCAACTCTGCCTCTCTAGCCAAGTGTAAGCCTGGGTTGCCACACTGGGCTCCTGTTCAGTTCTAGAAAGTGGCTGCCTGAACACCAAGACTCTTCAATTCTTCACCGGCCTTGGCGTGTCTGTTCCTAAATGCTTTATGACTAGTTTTAAAGCAAATTTATATTGCACAATTTACATGTTACAAAATTCACTTATTTTAAGTTCTCTCTCTCTCTCATGTGTGTGTGTTCTCTCTCTCTCTCTCTCTCTCTCTCTCTCCCTCGTGTGTGTGTGTGTGTGTGTGTGTGTGTGTGTGTGTGTGTGTGTAATAGAAACTAGGCCACAGAGTTCTGTGTATCAGGCTGGCCTCAAGTTTGCTATTTGGCCAGGAATGATTCTGAACTTGTGATCCTCCTGCCTCTGCCTTCCTAGTGTCGGGGATTACAGATGTGTGTCACCACCCAGGGGTCTGTTGAAGTCCATTTGAAAACGGTCATCAAATTACTGTTAGCTCAGAAGGAAAGCATTCCTGCCATGTGCAAGGCCCTGGATGTAATCCCCAACACTTCAAAAAAAAAAAAATCATTAAATAAATACACTTGACCTAGTGGTTTCCAACTTGTAAGCAAGAGGATTAAAAAGTTCAAGGTTATCCTCAGCTACACAGCCAATCCAAGAGCATACTCAACGCCCTGTCACAAAATAAATAAATATTAAAAAAAAAAAAAACTAATAAAGATTTGGTTAACCATTAATTCAACAATGCTATCTGGAACAGTTAAGATGGCCGAGGCTCTGTTTTCGTATAACCAGCTCACCACTGCCACCCTTTATAGATGACTAGTCTTCATTTGACTACTGAATTCCGTTAACAAGCATTCACTTTCCATATTACAGTTCCTTGCAAAGAGCCAGTAGTCGACTCAGCCCCTAAATGCCCTGGAACCCCAGCCAAGAAACACGAATCTGTGGCCCTTTGCGCTCCAGTTCAGCCATCCACATCAGACAACAGGGTCTCCATCCTCCTTTCCATCTTTGGCAACAACCTTTTCCTAATCGTCACTCCGATTCCTAACCTCACTTCCTCTCCTTTCCATCCTCCTCTGACTCTGGCACCCAAACCTTTAAAAAAAAAAAAGAAAGAAAGAAAGAAAGCCACCGCCTAAACCAAACCACTTGACGTGCTGAGGGGAGTGTGTGGAGGTGTAAGTGTGTGGAAGTGACTGTGTGTGGAAGAAACCAATCGAGTCCCCCAAGGTGTCCATCTTGTGGAATGTCAATTAGGCCCGGCTGAGAGAACCAGAATCAACTTCCCAGTGCATCCTCGCACACAGTAGGCACTCCGATGAGGCTCGGGGGCAGCCAGGCTCTATTCTGTGCCCTGGCCCTGCAGGCTCACTACCGCCAAGGAGACAGCACCCCCCGGCCGCACGCGGTGGTAGGAGCCGCGCGACGTCACCCATTGTTTACAAATCAACCCAAGCCGGCAGCGTTCCGGCTCCCGCGGCTCTGAGGCGCGCGGTGCTACTGCCCGGTGGTCCCCGCCTGGCCCGGCACGGGCCTCCACCCCGCTCTCGCCCCAGCCGCGGCTCGCCGAGCCAGCGGCCAACCGAGCTGCCAGCGACGCCCGCACAGCCGCGGGGGCCCGGGCGGGGGGCCATGCCTTGCCGGAGGGAGGAGGAGGAGGAAGCCGGCGATGAGGCGGAGGGGGAGGAGGACGACGACAGCTTCCTCCTGCTGCAGCAGTCGGTGACTCTGGGCGGCTCGACCGACGTGGACCAACTCATCGTCCAGATCGGCGAGACTCTGCAGCTGGACGCGGCGCACGACCGCCCGGCCTCGCCGTGTCCCGCCCCGGGCCCCCCGCCCCCGCCTCCGCAGGTCCTGGCGGCGCTGCCGGCGGACAAGACCGGGACCCCAGCGAGGAGGCTGCTTCGGCCGACGGGGTCAGCGGAGACCGCGAACCCTGCGCCCCCGGGGGCCGTGCGCTGCTTGCTGGGGGAGCGCGGGCGCGTGCGGGGCCGGTCGGCGCCCTACTGCGTGGCCGAGATCTCCCCCGGCGCCAGCGCGCTGCCCCAGCAGCCGGGCCTTAACGGACCCCCGGGGACCGGCAAACTAAGCACCCCGCAGCCACTGTCCGGCCCGTGCCGCCGGGGTTGGCTCCGGAACGCAGCCGCGTCCCGCCGCTTGCAACAGCGACGCGGATCTCAGCCGGAGACCCGCACTGGCGACGACGACGACGACCCGCACCGGCTCCTGCAGCAGCTCGTGCTCTCGGGAAACCTCATCAAGGAGGCGGTTCGCAGACTTCATTCGCGACGGCTACAGTTACACGCAAAGCTTCCCGCACACCCGTTCCTCGGGCCTCTGTCAGCCCCGGTGCACGAGCCGCCTTCGCCCGGGAGCCCTCGCGCGGCCTGCAGCGACCCTGGCGCTTGCATGGGGAGGGCGCAGCTCAGAACTGGGGACGACCTTCTTGTCCCTGGCAGCTAACAACCTAGGTGGCCACAGCACCAGCATGTAGCCGAGGATCAAGGGATTCACCCAGGGCTTCGCCCAGCCGGAGCTGGTGGTGGACGCGAGCTTTATTTGGAAACGGGAAAATAAGCTAAGGAAGACAGCCGAACTATCGCAGATATTTTCATGGGTAACTGAAATTGAGAGCCCCGAACTGTTTGAAACCCAAGACTTAGGTTTGTTTAAAGCAGATTCTACAGAGTGCACCGCAGGCTGTCAGCAGGACTCCTTTTTTGGCGTGGTTCAACCTGGTCGCTGTAATTCCGCGCAGACTCTCCTGGCCAAGCGGGGACCACGTGGCCACCGTGCATGCTCTCAGGATCGGCTCAGCCTGCTATGGAACGAAGGACGATGATCCCCGTTACTTGCTGTACTTATTCAGGGCTGGTTCCTGACCCACTTTCGGGGAGGGGGAAACAAGAGTGGACTTAATTTCGGGGAACGCCCCTCCCAAATGCCGCACTTGAACATTTAGCGACAGTTAAAAGACCATCTCATCTTTTGCGGTGCTGGTTTCAATGTAAAACATGCGGTACCACGAGAGGACCCTCTTGGGGTTGAATAGAAGTAACCGGTTTTTGTTTTGTTTTGTTTTTTTGTTTTTGTCTGTTCCCTTTTTCTTTCAACGGGTTGCTGTTAGCAGTGTGTTGAGGGAAAGCTGCACCCCACGAGTGTAAGGTGGAGACAGCAGTGAGCTGTGTTGGGCAATGGAAGGGTATGGCGAAGCAAGGAGTGACCCCCTCCTGCCTTCGTAAAGTGTTTTTCAAGCAGACCCATCCCTTTTGGGGCTCAAGGTCACTGTTTCCTGAGTGTGCACGGTGTAGTGGGGCTCCAGCACAGAGACAACCGAATTGCCTTGCTAGGAGGAGAACACACTGTTTTGTAAATGCAGGAGTCCTCTAAGGACGCTCCCGCCACTTCCCTAAGGGGGTGGGGGTGGCGAGTGCTGAGTGTCTGCTTCCCGCCGGAGGCCACCGCCCCCTGCCCCTCCTCCTGGCTTGCAGACAAACTGCCTAGAGACAGTGACCGAGTACCACCTTTCCCCCCCATGGTTCTGCTGCCCTACTCAAGCTGGGGGCCAAGGTAGAGGACTGGGGAGGTTCCACATAATGGGCACTCCAGGGACACAACTTGGGACACAGTCTCACACGGCCGCTTCTAATGGGCTTTCGGGGCCATTTGTAATAACAGCTGCAGTTCCCTGGATAGACAGAGTTGATTTCCTCCTGACCCTCCCCCAGCTGTGCCAGCTGGCCTTTGTAAGGGAGGGAACCCTAGTAGAAAATGTGACCCTCCAAATGGGAAAGCTGCAGGTTTTTCTGCTATTGTGACTCTGAAGTGCTTGGAAACACTGTTCACTCTGAGCTACCGTTTTGTTTTAGTTTTCTGGAGTCAATGGCTTGTTCAGCATCCAGATGTGGCTGTTGACATATCTACACTTCGCACCGGAGTGACTGGAATTGTGGCTGTCCTGATTATAGGATTTTAACTTAACTGAAATAACTGTTTTTGAATAAATGTGTTGGGTTCCCCTCGCACCCCCCCTACACACCCCGCTTTTATTTTGTACTTGCCTGTAGTGGGAAAGATGAACAGAACACATTTCTCTGATCTCCATAAACATGAAAACACTTGAAATCTCTGTCAGCTTGGCTTGAGGCTGGTAATTAGAGGCCTTTGTGTCTGAGCAGCTCAGTAGTTAGACGAGGTCTGTGCAGCTGGGTGTGTGTGTCGGTGCTGGCATGAAATTAAATGAAAGTGAGGTCAGGTTTTGGACCAATCCCATTCAACCTCAGAGCCTTTTGGGTGTCGGGGAGGACACCAGAGAAGTCTGGGAGGCTTAATGCTCCACCTACGCGGACCCAGCTCTTCTGGCATCCCTTACCCCCGTGCGCCCACCTCTTCTGGCGCCCTAACGGGGGCTGTTGACCAGGTGCTACTCGAGATATAAACCCAGTGGTAGGAACACTGGTTGAGATCTTATTAAATGACACCTCTTTGTCCTTAGTACATTTGCTACCATCCTGTCCCGGCGATGACGTAATCGCCCCATTCTGCCCTTTTCTGAAATACTGCAATCTGTTCCCTTAAGGAAGGAAGGAGCTGAGTTGGATAACAAAGGCTGAAGTGGAACAAGGACCTTGGAGAAGTATTGGGACTCCGTGGTTTTTCTATTTCCTCCTCTGTGCCGCACGGACAGTGAGATACAGCTTGCCTGGTGGCAGCCTGGCAAGTACCAGAGAATGGTTGGTAGTAGTCCCTAGCCCACCCTTTCCGGAACTGGCTCTAAGTAGCCAGGTGATGGGGGGGTCCTTGATTTTTTTTTCATTCAACAGAAACCCACTCATTGGAAGCATTGTCTGTCTTGTGTATTAGATGTCAATTTTTCTGATTCAATGGACTATTGTAGCTTAAATCCATCAGACACATAGTCAGAGGGGCAGCTTCCGAACACATCAAGCAGGTCATTTCCCATGAGCAATTATGGGGGACAATTATGGGGACTCTCAGACAAGGAAGGAGCCTCTGTGGTGCGGTGCTGAGATTGTGTGGATGGTGGTCGGAGGCTCTGGTGTGGGCATAGCCCTGAGTTTTTAGTTATGGAGGAACAACTCAGAGGTCTAGGTCTAAGCAGTCCAGGGCTCTCTCTCCATCACCAAGCTATCCATGATCGAAAGCTAATGCACTGAAGAACCAGATTTCTTGGAAGCATTGTAGTTCATTTTTATATTCCAGTACTTGGGGAGCTGAGACAGGAGGATTGGTACAAGTTCCAGGCCAGCGTAGGCTACAGAATGAGAACATATCTATAAATAAATAAACAGCCAGAGCTCACCCAGGACAGGCCTCTCCATAAAGATGAAACAAAGCAGGCTTGGTACATGCTCATAATCCCAGAATAGAATAAGTCAGAATTTATATCAATGATTAATGTTATTAGAACTGTTTGTGTTTGCGTGCACTCAGGCCAGTGGGTTGAACGACAGAGTTCCATGAAAACTGAGCAAGATATACCCAACCGTATTAGACCATTCTATCGATGCTCTATAACCAAAGAATATAGGCAGGACGGAGTGATTCTGAAGTCAGTGGCGAAATCTATCAGTCTAGAAGCCAGATTTTTTTTGGGGGGGCTCCCAGTTCAGGCCTCTTTCCAAGTGCTCCATACCATTATAAAAAGTCCAATTTTGTTTACTAGGCAAAGCCGTGCATAAATGGTACCTCCATGGTTGTCCAAATCGGTGACCTTGACATCAGAACCCTAGAAAACAATGTCCCGACTCCTCAGATGCCTGGCACCCAGGTATGCTGTAACGATTTTGATTTTCTGATAGAGGATGGCCTTCAACTTGCTTCGTACCAGAGGATAACCTTGAACTTCTGATCATCCTACCTCTACTTCCCAAGTACTGGGATTACAGGTGTCACTGAGCCTGGGGTTTGGGCCCAGGGCTTCATGCATCCTAAGCAAGCAGACTTCCAACAGGGCCACCCCTGTAACCATTTCCTTACAAATTATTCTGCATAGCACAAGGACAGCTGGTCACAGAAGATGCCCAGAGAAGATAAAAGACCAAAGCTACAAACTGAATGAAACCACTAAAATTAATCAATTAGCAAGTAAGTGATTTGGATAAAAGAAAGGCACGTGGAACACTCCAAAGCCTGCTGCCCTAAAATCGTTCTAAACCAGACTTAAATGCTCTGAATTCAATTGTTATCCTTTTTTTTTTTTTCTAGTTCTTTTTCCATCTTAGAAGCAGGAACATGGAGTGAAGATCAGACAACACTTTCCTATCCAGCAAAGTCTGTGTTGAACCCTGTGATCCTTTCCTTCCAATCAGAAAAGAGTTGCCTTGGCAACCAAATTACTAACTCAATTAGTGCCCCCTTCCCTTTCCACCAATGCTCAGTAATCACAGAATGTCAGCCCCAGAGAGCTCAGGCTTTACAGGCGGGGGCTCCTGTCTCATCTAGAGATGGAAGTGCACTCTACTGATGCTGTGGACGTTGGTACAGGCAGAGGAAAAACTCTCCTGGGTGGGGCTCCCATGCCTATCTGAAGGGAGTGCAAATGAGCTGTCCTTGTGCCTCCCAGACACAGAAAGCAAGAGCTGGGAGATGCAGGCAGCCCTCTGTGTGCTTTGGGATGGGGTCTACAAGCTCATTATGCCAAAAATTCATCTGCAAAATGGGATTAAGTACAGAGCCTAACTTGCAGAATTGTGGGAGATTTGATAATCCACATGAAGCAAAACGGAAAAACAACTCACTCCTGTAAGCTTGTTTGCTTCCCTCTCCCCCTCTCCCCATTCCCCTCTCCCACCCTCTCCCCCTCTCCCTTCCCCCTCCCCCTCTCCCTTCCCCCTCCCCCTCTCCCAATGTCTCACTCTCCTTCTCTGACGGGGTCTTATGTACCCCAGGTTGACCCTCACTTGCCCCACAGTCAACCCTCACTCTGAATTTCTGATCCTTTTGCCTTTGCCCCCAGCCCCCAGCCCCAAGTGCTGGGATTATATTAGATGGGTTCACCATTATTTTGGACTTGGGAAACTATTATATAAAAGTACAACTTTGGACAGGCAGTGGTGGCATACTCCTTTAATCCAAGGATTTGGGAGGCAGAGACAGGAGGATCTCTGAGTTCAAGAGTGAGTTCCAGGACAGCTAGGGCTACACAGAGAAATCCTTGGGGGGGGGGGGGAGGAAAGAAAAGAAAAGAAAAGAAAAGAAAAGAAAAGAAAAGAAAAGAAAAAAAAAAGCACAACTTTGAGTCTTTTGTGGAAAAGCATGTCTCTTAATGACTACATCAATATTTCTCCTCCTCTCTCTCCCCCCTCCCTTTCTCCCCCTCCCTCTTTCCCCTCCTCCATGGGCTCATGCACTGATTGTATCCTAGAGCTATATGCCATCATTTCCTGATCTCTTTTAAAAGACACAGAGAACCGTGGGCTGGCAAGATGTCTCAGTGGGTAAAGGTGCTTACTGCCATGCCTAACAACCCGAGTTTGATCCCTTAGGCCCACATGGTGGAAAAAGAGAAACAGCTCCCATAAGCTGTCACAACTCTTGTGTGTGCTGTGGCGTGTACATGCCCACACACATACACATATACATAAAATGAATTTTTAAACAAAGAGGCACAGGGAAGCCAGTGAGGAGGTGCACATTTATAACCTCAGTACTTGGGAGCTGGAGGCAGAAGAACAAGTTCAAAGAAACCCTTGACTATAAAACAAGACCCTGTCTCAAATCACAAACCCAAAAGGCACAGAGACCAGGAATCTAGCTCAGGGGTAGCATGGACAAGGCCCTGCCTGGGCCTGACCTCCATCACCTCAAACCTGTCTCCTCTGAGGTCAGATCACAGGATCTCAAACCCTGTCACTGTCTCACAGGAAGGCGTTAAAGGTAGCTGAGCTCAGGACATTATCCAGAAGTCCAGTAAGGCAAGGACAGAGGTCACCAAGCAAGGGAAACAGCTTGTTTGGAACTTGTAGAGCTGGGGCAGGAGGATTATCACCAGCGAAGGTTAGGGTATACAGGGAAGGGAGCCTGGGGCCCAGCTCTTAAGATCCCCTCCTTGTTAGAAAACCCACCCTCTTCAAATTCAATTTCTGTGCTCAGCTGAAGTATGGCTTGCCTGCCTTCTGCACTTCTGTCTATAATTTGTGCTGAGAGAAAAAAAAAATCACTCAATTGTGTCCCAGGAATTATGTCCCAATTCATTCTGTTCCCGGCTTCATCTTCCTTACTGTCATTACAGAGTTATCTCAGGGACTCATGTGTGCATGCCTCCTTCCCAAAGAGATTATATATTCTTTGATGGTGGCGGAATGACAAAATGAAGAACATGTATTCAGCAGATAGTTGAGCCACGTGGCACGGGGAATGGACTAGGGCTGAGGGGACTATTTATGGTCACCCAGATCCATGGCTGGCAACCAGAAACCAGGAGATAAAGGCCCCGGGATGGGTAGGGAAAGGAAAAGACTAGAGACAATTTCAAAAAGAAAGCCCACAGTACAGTACCATGTAGCCATAAAACTCTGTGTCTGAGCCAGACCGCCTGGCTCCTTCCTATAACCCTGAGTAGATTTCTTCACCTCTCTAGTAATAACAAGAGTTCCCACCTGATAAGATTGTTGTGAGACTAGTAAAACCACCCAGGCCCACGCCCAAAACATGGCTGCATTAAATACTACCACTCGGATATTGGTATTCAGTAACTATTTGCAGAGCAAACAAACGGGGGTGGTTCCAACAGCATGCGCGGAACAAGCTAAGGGGGCCTGGAAGCAGACAATGAGCTGAGTTGCCTAGAAGTCTGAAAAAGGACAGACAGAGCCAGAGAGGCAAAAAGAGGAGGTTAGAAATGTGGCTGCGTGACTGTCCAGTAAATGTCAGGCTCTGGGTTTGATACCTGGCAACACAGAACAAAAATCACAAGAGAGGAAATGGTTGAGAAGGATTCCTTGGCCAAGAGAAAAAGCCATGCTTAACTGAAGCTCAGTAGGGGAAGATGGCGAGGGTACAATTAAAGGGAGCTTCTTTGAGGAAACAGGCTCCTGGCAGAGGAAGGAAGAATGGGGTTTCTTGGGACAAGGGAGATGGCTCGAGGGAGGAGCACTGAGATGAGAGAGATGGCTCAGTGGTTAGGAGCACTGACTGTTTTTCCAGAGGACCGGGACCCACATGGCAGCTCACAGCTGTCTGTAACTCCAGTTCCGGGGCTTCTGACAACCTCACACTGACGTACATATAGACAAAACACCAATGCACATAAAAAAATTATTAAAAGAGTAATTTAAAAAGAAAAAGAAAAAAGAATGGGGTTCCTATTGTGGGCAGGGCTCAAGGGGAGGGATTACATGTGGATGGTTCATAGGACAGCGTCCAGGGTTACAAACTGACCGATCACAGAGAATCCCAGGATCTGATCAGGTGGTAAATAAACTTTCTCTATAACCTTTTAGCCTGGGAAAGAAAGTCCAGTGTTTCTGTGAATGAACTGCCTGTAGCTAATGCTACAAAAGAACACAAACTAAAACTGATACCTAGGACGTTTGTAACTGTTTCTCCTTATCGGCTGCCGACTGACTGGCTGGGAGGTGAGCATGGAATCCCAGCTGATAGGCTGCACAGGCAGTTTATTTGATTTATTGATTTGGGTGTGTTACAAAGGCACAAGCAGGTTCTCTCTCTGCTACCTTTGCCCCTTTGCCCTGCCTCTGCTTGTTCCTGTTTAACTGTCAAAATGAGATCTTACAGCCTCATATTGAAAAGGGCTTCTCTGAAAACCCTTTCCCAGACACAGAAGTCACAGTCCCAAGCCCTTCTTTCTTCCCCTTCTTTTATTTTCCCTTAAAATAAATTTGCGTTGTTTTATGTAAGCAAGATAAGCCCTTTCCTCCAAATGCACCTTAAATGTACTTCTTTCTCAGCTGCGATGAGCATGGGAAGAACTACTGGAGCCTGCAAGGTTGGTAAAGACCCTCACTCACTGCCAAGCCTAACAACATGAATCCAATTGGTGGGACCCACATGGTGGAAGGAAAGCACTCTGCATGTTGTTCTCTGGCTTGCATACATGCACATATGTGTACATGCATGTGTGTACACACATACACAAATGAATAAATGTAATGAAAAAAATTTCCAGCCAGGCATGGTGGCATAGGCCTTTAATCCCAGCACTCAGGAGGTAGAGGCAGGCGATTTCTGAGTTTGAGGCCAGGCTGGTCTACAAAGTTCCAGGACAGCCAGGGATACACAGAGAAACCCTGTCTCAAAAAAAAAAAAAAAAAAAAAAAAAAAAAAAAAAGCGTCAAAGACTGGGACTGAAGAGAAGGCTGTATGGTTAAAAGTACTTGTTGTTCTTGCAGAGGATGTGGGTTCAAGTCCTAACACCCACATGATGGCTCACTAACATCTCTAACTGCAGTTCTGGGGAAGTCAGTGTCCTCTCCTGATCGTTGTGGGTACCAGTTTCACACATAGTATACAGACATACACGCTAGCAAAACACCCATACATATAAAATTAAATAAATAAATAAATAAATAAACAAGGGGCTGGAGAGGTGGCTTAGCAAGTAAGAGCACTGACTGCTTTTCCAGAGGTCCTGAGTTCAATTCCCAGCAATCACATGGTGCTCACAACCATCTGTAATGGGAACTGATGCCCTCTTCTGGTGTGTTTGAAGAGAGCAACAGTATACTCATACATAAAATAAATAAATCTTTAAAAATAAATAAATTAAATAAATAAATCTACAACAGAAAGTTCAAGATTATGTTCAAAACTAGTCAGGTGGTGGTGGCACACACCTTTAATCCCAACAGATCTCTAAGTTTGAGGCCAGCCAGATCTACAAAGCTCCCATGACAAATAAATAAATAAATAAATAATAAATTGAAAAAAAAATTGAAAAAATTTTTGAAAAAAAAAAAAAAAAAAAGAATAAAGTTCAAAATAAGTGAATCAAAAAAAAAATCACTACTTAACAATGCTGATAAAGGGGAAATGAACTATTGACCCAGGTCAGTGACCTGGGTTTAGTCCATGTGTCCCAGACATCTGGAGCCTGGGGGCTTTCGAGTAGAGGCAATGTGAACACAGCTGCTCAACCCTTGTGACCCTAACTGTGCGGCTCTCCCTTCAGTATTCTTGGCTTCCCACCCTTGGTTCTACTCCTATTTTCTGTCTGCTTCTGAATGGATTCTCATCTTTGTCCCAGAAACCTGATGACTTTATAAGGTGCTTGGGACGGAGGCTGGCTCTTGGTTAGCGAAATACATTAGCCAGTGTTTTTATTGTTGTTCCTAAAGACCGTTTCCCAGGTTTATCCTCAACTGCTAAATCCTTATCACCCAGCCTTCTCACTGAAGCCCTGGCCATTTGAGACTCTGGGCTGCTGTCCCTGGAACTTCATGAGTCTCCTAATCAACCCTCCCCACCAACAACCCAAGTCACCTGACAGGACTGCTTCTTCTGGTCACTTCCCTAGAGTTGTGGTCCCCCTGGCTCAGTATTATCAGGGGAGCTTAGGCACCAGTCCTTTCAGAAGAGAGGAGCCATTTCAACCCTACCTCTCCACACCATTCTGTGGCCATCATTCCGTCGTTCTCAGGGACCGAGTGTCCCAGCCAAAGTCACTCCTGGGCTGATTACTAGGAATGGACCATTCCAAGATGCAGTATTTTTAGAAATGGCCTTTGCTTCCTCGGGTGACTTCACTGAGACACTTTCAGGACCTGGGCTGGGCCTAGGGATTCTCTAGCTTTTACAAATCATGGGATCAGTACCAGGAGAATTCAGGTCAAGGCCCAAGCAACCGTAAAGACCATGACCAACCTGGGGGGAGACATCACTCTGAGTAGAAGGGAGGGACTTCCCCATTAGTTTAAAATCCATGTATGCTTTTTTTTTATTTTTAATTTATTATTTATTTATTATATGTGAGTACACTGTAGCTCAGAAGAGGGCATCAAATTTCATTACGGATGGTTGTAAAACCAGCATGTGGTTGCTGGGATTTGAACTCAGGACCTTCGGAAGAGCAGTCGGTGTTCTTTTTGTTTTGTTTTGTTTGTTTTGTTTTGTTTTTCGAGACAAGTTTTCTCTATGTAGCCCTGGCTGTCCTGGAACTCACTTTGTAGACCAGGCTGGCCTCGAACTCAGAAATCCGTCTACCTCTGCCTCCCGAGTGCTGGGATTAAAGGTATGCGCCACAACGCCTCGCTCAGTCGGTGTTTTTTTTTTTTTTTTTAAAGATAGTTCTTTTTTTTTTTTTAATTTTTTTTTTAAGATTTATTTATTTATTATATGTAAGTACACTGTAGCTGTCTTCAGACACTCCAGAAGAGGGCGTCAGATCTTGTTACAGATGGT
>NC_034590.1:153264394-153267182 GCF_900095145.1 Mus pahari
CATTACAGATGGCTGTGAGCCACCATATGGTTGCTGGGAATTAAACTCAGGACCTCTGGAAGAGCAGCCAGTGCTCTTAATCACAGAGCCATCTCTCCAGCCCTCATGCAGGCTTTTTAAGGCCTTCTTGAACACATACCAACCTTAGAGACCATCTTTTCTATGCTGGACTTGTGAAACCCATCTGGTGTAGTGAAATCCGTGTTCTTGTCACAGCCTGGGAGGGACTGAATGTGGGAAGACAGGCTGAAGGGTGTTTCAGGGAAATCAACCCTCTGGACTCCAAGCCTGGGACCATCTGGGAGGACTTTTGTATCCAAGTTGGCAGGACACTATTCATGACATGTGGCATGTCGAAAAAGACTGGCTTGTGGGAGAGAGCTATGTTCAGGACTACAAGTAGCAGGACGACAATTGTAATTTTTCCCCCCCATTTCCCCTCCTGCTATTGTGGAGGACCAGCCTAGTAAACCTAGTTATTTCTAGAACTTCCTTGGAATCTAGACAGAAATTATTGAAGCCACGAGTGTGTCCCTGAACAGTGTTACATGCTTTCATTATTAAAATTTTTTAGTCAGGCGCAGTGGTCCATGCCCTTAATCCCAGCATTCAGGAAATAGACCTCTGTGAGCTCCAGGCCAACCCAGTCTACATTGCAAGTTCCAGGTCAACTAGAGATACATGAACTCAGTCTCAAACAAAACAAAAATCAGAACCCGGAGGCAAGAGATCAACTTTAAAAGCCTGAAGCCTAGATTCTGCCCTTCCACTGTAAGTTACAAAAGGTGCACACCAGGGTGAGCCCATACCAGAGCTCAGTTCCCGTTTCCTCTCTGAGTTTGTTGGGTCCTTGGCAGAAGTCACACTTCATTGCTGTAGCCGTTCTGGCCAGGCTGCAGCCCCCTAAGATGTCTGTCTGCATCCCGCTTTTGTGAATCCAGACTCATCTTACCAAGAACCTAGAATTCTGAATGAAACAGCTACGCGCTGTGCTCCCTGGGGAACTCCTAGTCCCTCTGAAGCAGATCTCAGCCCTCAAACCTGATGTTCTAGGGCATCTCAAACTCCAGCTCATCCCCAGCCATTTGCATCCGTGTAGCTGATGCACAAAGTGTGTGAGAACGTGTGTGTGTGTGTGTGTGTGTGTGTGTGTGTGTGTGCACGCGCGCTCTTGTGAATACTTGGTGAGCCAAGGTTTTCAGGATTTTCTTAAAAACTTTATTAAATCCAGCTGGGGAGAGGGGAGGATGTGGTATCAAAAAGGTCTCACACAGTCTGGGTTCGTACCTGGAACCCCAGTCACTGTGGAGGTTGAGGCAGGATGGCAAATTCAAAAGTCAGATTAGGTGGGGAGAAATGGGACTAGAAGGGTGATTCAGCAGGTTAAGTACTTAAGTACTTGTACTTGGTATACAAACATGGGGAACTGAGTTTGCATTCTTGGTACCCACAATTTAAAAAATTTTAAAAAGCTGGGCATAGTACTGCATACCTTTAATCCTACTATTCAGAAGGCAGAGGCAGAATCTTTGAGGCCAGCCTGGTCTACACAGTGACTTCCAGAGAGAAGAGCCCGACTTACAGGAGAGCCAGAGCTACATAGTGAGACCTGTCTTGAACTAATGAATGAATAAGTAAATAAATCATTTCAAAAGAAAGGGCACACCGTGGGTAGGGTAGGCAGCACACACTTGTCATCCCAGTTCTGGCTGAGCCAGAAGGATCCTGAGAGGTTGCTGGCCATCCTGTATAGCTGAATTAGTGAGCTCCAGCTTCAAAGACAGACTGTCTCGGGCTGGTGAGATGGCTCAGTGGGTAAGAGCACCCGACTTCCAAAGGTAGGGAGTTCAAATCCCAGCAACCACATGGTGGCTCATAACCATCCATAACAAGATCTGATGCCCTCTTCTGGAGTGTCTGAAGACTGCTACAGCATAATTACATATAATAAATGAATAAATGTTTAAAATTTAAAAAAAAAAAAAAGACAGACTGTCTCAATTCCAAAAAATAAGCTGGAGGGTGATCAAGGAAGACGTGTTGATCTCTGGCCTCCACACGTGTGAAAACATATACTTGTTCAACTGCACACACATAAACCAAAAAAAAAAAAAAAAAATTTAATATAAAAGGGGCTGGGAGAGCGCTTAGTAACAGAGTGCTTGCCTGGCTCCTGTGGAGCCCTGGGTTCAATCTACAGCGCCACACACACACAGTCACAACTTCAAGCCCAGTGCCTAATGGACGGTCTAACCTCAGCATCCTCGTCTCTATAGAGGGTGCCGACCACTCGGCGTATATAAATCCATAGGGTACTTACCACCAAGAATGAGGAGTTTGGGTTTGAATACTTCACCCTCCCAATCATTTAGGCAGGACTGCTTTACCAGTGAGAGAAGGGGAGCATGGGGTGGGGGTGGGGACAGTGACTCACTCATTATAACAATGCTAGGATGCAGCAGTAGAGTGATGCTGGAGTCCTCCAGCACTAGTAGGTCATCATGTTGGGTACCAGAGGAGGGGATGGTGCACAGCCAGAGGACTTGGTAGCAGAGGTCAGCTGTACCAAAACGTTGCTTTTTACAGGTATAAATACACAAGGAAAGCAGAGGTAAGGCCTGAGTTAGAGTGAAATTGTCTTAAACTCAAAACAATCTCCAAAAAAGTTAGGTATGACAGCATACACCCCAGCACTGGGGGAGGGGTGTAAAAACCAAACTACCGCCGGGCGCCTTTAATCCCAGCACTCGGGAGGCAGAGGCAGGTGAATTTCTGAGTTCGAGGCCAG
>NC_034590.1:153267222-153278729 GCF_900095145.1 Mus pahari
AAAAAAAAAAAAAACTTCAAACTTCAATCTAATCCTTGTGACTATCCCAAATCATTCAATGACTTCCAAAGAAATGGCTCAATCTTGGGTTTTGCCAGGTGTAGTGGCACAAGCCTTTAATCCCAGCACCCAGTGCCCAGGAGGCAGAGGCAGAGGGGTAAGGCCAGCCTGGTCTACATGGCAAGCATCAGGACAGCCAGGACGACCCAGATCCTGTCTCAAAACCAACCAGCCTTGGGTTCTTTCCCTCAGTAGACCACAGCTGAGGGCTGTGCACTCCTATTCTTAGAACTCTCTCCTCCCTGCACAGCGCCTCCTTGCCCTCAAGTTCTCAAAGCATTCCTCACCAAGCCAGACTACACAAATTTGAGGTCTAGGGCCTAAGCAGAAGGGGAAAAGCTGCCACAATCGCCATCCCATTTTCATAGGCTTTCCTAATGCATATGCGAACCCTCCATACACTGAACAAATAAATGTACAAATGTACCAAATGCAAATAGCTGGGTGAAGTGCGCACTGTTCCTCCCTCTAACACTGACTCAGGAAGGAGAGATAGGGAAAAATCTGAGTATGAGGCTAGCCTGATCTACACACAGTGAGCTCTAGGCCACTGAGAACCTATCTCGGAATATGTGTAAAATAAAATATAGCCAGACACTCACACCACCTCCAGGAGTTAACTAAAGCATAGCTCTAGCCCCACTCCCTAGTTAACCCCAAGTACAGATACCCCATAGTCTTCTTACCCCCTCCTATCTCCAATCAAAAACAAAGACTTTTTCAAAACAAAAACCAAATTTATTCAGCAGACATTTTCATTATGAATCCTATAAATCAGGACCACCACAATTTCGGACACTCCGTTGCGAAGTGTACATCAATAGCCACATCTGGAGGATGAACGAGCCATTGAATCTTTAAAAACAAAAAAAAATGTTTAGCTACCTTAAAGTTTGGGGTAGCACCTCAGAACGGGTGCCCCTCGGGGTTCACAAGGGGAAAAGCCAGCATTTTCTCCTTTTGGAGTCACATTTTAAAAAACAGTTTCAGTCACTCACCAAGAACTGACAGGTTTAGTAGGAGAGGCGCCCTCCAACTCTGCAGAGGGTCAAAAGAGCAGAAAAATGTGCCCACTGCTTTACCCCCTCTACACACACACACACACACACACACACACACACACACACTACAAACACAATGGCCGCGGGGAGGTCAGGAGGTTGCTTATGACCATCTCTGAGAAAGCTGGTGCTATGGCCAAAGAGTGGCCTAGCAGTAGTAGTAAGTAGTTCTGGAAAAGAAAAGCACA
The DNA here is from genome assembly GCF_900095145.1 of Mus pahari. Taxonomy (NCBI): domain Eukaryota; kingdom Metazoa; phylum Chordata; class Mammalia; order Rodentia; family Muridae; genus Mus; species Mus pahari. The sequence goes on from NC_034590.1 coordinate 153,268,532, forward strand.
GAAACTGCAAATAACTCTTCTTACATGGATGGCCCTGTCGGCCTGTGTCCTCGGGAGACTCTACGCGGTGGCAAAGGAACACTCTGGTCTGTGCTTGGATCCAGAAAAAGACACTGGGGTGAGCGCTCCCAAGAACCCCACAACACTCCACCTGACCTTGAGTTTAAGTCCGCAAGGTCGAATCATTTGCACGTCCCCATTTAAACTCATCTCTTTCCCACCTTGGAGAATCCACCAACCAGGTCCCATCAAATATAATCACAAATTAAGCAGGAGAAAACAAGCATTGTCAAATCTGCCAACTTATGTTCTTCATCCTAGAACCTCTCTGCTCTGCAACTGTAGCACCATATTCAGAAAGCTTCTGTACCTGAAAATAACGAGATCATATATATGCCTACTATTGGTTTTCAAGTATTTTTAGAAGTCCTCCCGATACCCGCCCCTGCGAGCCACGTCTATAAACAATCCAAGCACACGATAAGGGCTAAGTCAGGGATTAAGTAGCTGCCACAGTTCTCCCGGTAGATCCCAGGTCCTCGGCTGCCGGTGCTACTCAGTCGAGTCAGTTTTCTCTAACAGCCTCTCCCGACCGGTAACTTTGAGGCTGTAGCCCGAGAGATGGACAACAGGTCTTGTTCCGCACTGTCCCGGGCAAGACACTGTTGGATCCGCGTAGCTGCGTCCTCTTCCTCCTCCAGGGCCCCCACCCCCACCCCTCCCTGGTCAGAGCCAGGCACCCGAGGGCTGCAGGGTGACTGAGTCCGGTCCGCTTCGGCCACCCCCGGACCCCGGGGCGCTAGCGGGGCTCGTGGCCGCAACCGCGGCGACCGCTCGCTGGAGTCTGCGCACCGCTTCCTTGATGAGGTTTCCCGAGAGCACGAGCTGCTGCAGGAGCCGGTGCGGGTCGTCGTCGGCCGCGCGCGCTCCGCCTGCTGTCCACCGCCGCTGTTGGATTCGCCGAGAAGACACGGAGCCCGGGAGCCACCCTCGCCGTCCCGGCCCAGGAAGCGCGCTGGCGCCCGGGGCGATCTCCGCCACGCAGTAGGGCGCCGACCGGCCCCGCACGCGCCCGCGCTCCCCCAGCACGCAGCGCACGGCCCCCGGAGGCGCTGGGTCCCCGGTCTCCGCTGACCCCGTCGGCCCCAGCTGCCGCCTCGCTGGGGTCCGGGTCTTGTCCGCCGGCAGCACCGCCAGGACCCGCGGGGGCGGGGGCGGGGGACCCGGGGCGAGACGCGGCGAGGCCGGGCTGTCGTGCGCCGCGTCCAGCTGCAGCGTCTCGCCGATCTGGGCGATGAGCCGATCCACGTCGGTCGAGCCGCCCAGAGTCACCGACTGCTGCAGCAGGAGGAAGCTGTCCTCGTCCACCTCCCCCTCCGCCTCTTCGCCTGCTTCCTCCTCGTCGCCGGCTTCCTCCTCCTCCTCCCTCCGGCAAGGCATGGCCCCCCGCCCGGGCCCCCGCGGCTGTGCGGGCGTCGCTGGCAGCTCGGTTGGCCGCTGGCTCGGCGAGCCGCGGCTGGGGCGGGAGCGGGGTGGAGGCCCAAGCCAGGCCAGGAGGGGGGCCGAGCCTGGGACACAGAAGCCAGGACCACCGGGCAGTGGCACCGGGCGCTTTAGAGCCGCGGGAGCCGGAGCGCTGCCGGCTTGGGTTGATTTGTAAACAATGGGTGACGTCGCGCGGCTCCTACCACCGCCAGCGACCGTGGGGGGAAACGTTCGCTAGAAGACTTAGGGGAGCAGGAGACGGCGCAAACCGTGCGAGACCACTGCCCACGCTGTCTGCCCAGGGATAGTATATATGACTATAAGCAACTCGAGGAACGGGGCATCGCCTTAGCCGACCCCAGATCCTAGGACCTCTCGGAAAAGAGGCACCCTCGGCGACTGCCAATTGGCTCCTCCCACTCGCGGACACACCCCCAGCACACCCAACCCCTCCTCCGCCGCGCCCTCTCCTTCCCCACGTGTGGGTAACGCCTGCGCCGGCCCCTGGGAGGGGCGGCCCCGACGGTGGGGGCAGGGGGAGAGGGAGGAGCCCACGCTCCTGGGGAGCCGACCCTGTGGTCAGAGCTTCCTAGACTTGCTCGGATTTCTCAGAGTTATGTCGAATTGACTTTTTTTGTAGTTAAAACGAAAATGTTCTCGTAACCATAGGATTCAAACGAGGTTAACAGACTTTTTTTTTTTTTCCCTTTTCAGCCTCTGTACATTATACAGCCACACACACAAACATTGCAGTCGCATTAAATTATAAACGCTTTTTCCGGCGACTGCACGCGCTTTGAAAACACTGCACCGATTACGTAAGTTTCCATTAAGTACTTGTAATTGTTTAAATTCCTTCAGCGGTTGCTGTTTCTCCGAGTTCGCCGTTGTAATAGTGTGTAATAAGTGACTAATGCTCTTTCCCATAAAACTTTTCCAAATTTATGATTCATTTTTCAGAGTACATTCCTAAGAGTGGAGTTTTAGGTCAAAAGATAAGAGTATTTTTATGTTTGGCCTTTTTATTTTTTGTAATATGTATGGAAAACCTAGAACTGGGTGAATATACTCTTCTTATTAATATGTGATATACGTCATTCATTGAAACGACTATATTTTAGTCATTGAAAACCTTATTGTGTGTGTGAGTCATGTTACAGGTGAAATTGACATTTTTCAGTTTGCCTGTTCTATATATATATGTGTGTGTGTGTGTGTGTTTGGTTTTGGTTCTGGCTATTTATTCATTTATTTATTTATTTTGGCTTTTCGAGACAGGGTTTCTTTGTGTAGCCCTGGCTGTCCTGGAACTCACTCTGTAGACCAGGCTGGCCTCGAACTCAGAAATCCACCTGCCTCTGCCTCCCAAGTGCTGGGTTAAAGGCTTGCACCACCATTGCCCGGTTGGTTGGTTATTTATTTATTTATTTATTTATTTTCGAGACAGGGTTTCTCTGTATAGCCCCGGTTGTCCTGGAACACACTCTGTAGACCAGGCTGGTCTCGAACTCAGAAATCCACCTGCCTCTGCCTCCCAAGTGCTAGGATTAAAGGCGTGTGCCAGCACTGCCCAGTTGGTTATTTTTTTAAGACTGGATTTCTCTGAGTAGCCCTGCTGTCCTGTAAATCAACCTGTCTACAGGCTGGCCTCAGAGATCTGCCTGCCTCTGCCTCCCAAGAGCTCGGAGCATCCCTGCTGGCTTCTTTTGAAACTTCTAACAATGGTAGATCTAGTCTCCCTGCCTTGTTGCTGTTATCTGGAAGGTTTTGTTTGTTTCTCAAATCCATCCAGAGGTTTTTTGTTTTGTTTTTTCTTTTGGTCTTTGATTCAGGAAGATGAGATGAAAATAATTTTTTCCTCTCCCTTCCCTCTCAGCTTGCCAACCAGGGCAATACTTCCTGGTTGAGACAGGAGTGTGGTCGATACACTGAGGCTGTGTCCTGAGTTTCCAGATGCTGGGAACTGGTGGTTGTGAGGGATGGGTGGGGCTGGGAATATTCTGATCCGTCTTATGGGAGCCAAAAGATCCCTAAACAGGTTGTACAAAGACCTCGATTCAAGTCTCATTCCCTACTACAGACTGGGTGTGGGACTCCTGGCCAATCAGTTTACAGGTGTTTTCACTTGTAAAATGGAAAAAAAAAAAAAAAAAGTCCCGGCCCCGCCTCTGTTGGAGATTGTTTTCAGGAGCAAACGAGGTGATGAGGTGATGGGAGCAGGCTTGGTCAGGCATTACACAAATGTACCGTGGGATTAGGCCCAGTACTTTACTGACTCTGGGCTCTCTTCCAGCAATTCCCCTGGGAAAAAGGTAATATCTTAATAATAAATGTTATCCCCTGAGCCCACTAAGTAATGCAGACCCTGAAGGCAATCCCACTAGGGCTGGAATAGCCCTTAGAATCCTAGACTTTGCGCTGTCGACTCTGCCCTGGAATGGGTTAGGGACTTCCTGAAATCACTCTCCCAAATTTCAAGGTGTGTCATAAGTACAGCAGTTCGGCAGGTTTGGGTGAGAGCACCTTTCCCATCAGGCAGTTCCCTCCTCCATCTCCGTCCCTGAGTCTCTTCACACTCTTAACTGTTGAAGACCGGAAGCTGTTCTCCCCAGAGATAAAGTCTCATTTTCATTCTGATGGTACTTACTGGAGAATTTCAAGGAGAATGAAAATTACGAGAGGGCTTATGGATTTCAGCAGAGTTAAAATGGCAATTCCACACACCCACCCACACACACACACACACACACACACACACCCCTCCACTCTGTAAGATGATGCCTGGCTGTAAGTAGAGAAAAGCAGTTTTATGCTCCATTGACTTTAAACATTAATGGGTCTGGCAAAGCTATTGTTTCTAACCTAGCATCCCTGGAAGTTGTTTTGTCTTCCTGTCAGAGTAATTCCAACAGCGTTCTTACTACTGTAGGAAATGGAGCCCTGAGATGGCGTTTAAAAAAAGAAGAAAGAGAGGGTGGGGGAAAAAAGCCTTCTCTTTGTAACGTCGCTTTTGTGTGGAGATTGCTATGTAAATATGCCGGGGTGCAGACATTAGACGTTCATTACAGAGCCGAATGCCTTTCAGGAGTCCTGCTCCATTTTCTAGGGCCACTTCTCTGGAGAGCCTGGAAAGAGATGCCTGTGCTGGGCCAGTGGGAGGTGGAGAGGAGCACCCTGGGTTAGGAAGCAAAACACAGGACGTGAGAGAGGTCCAGATGCAATCAACAGTAATGAGAAGGTACCCAAAGAGGGAGCAATGTGAGCGACCGTGGCTGGCACCCTGGCTACCAGCCTGGAAAGGAGACATTGCAAGCATTCAGAGTCCTAGGAGGAACCTAGGACTCTGGGGCCTCAGCATTCCTTCAGGCCAGAGACACCTCCTCCTACCTCCCCAACATTTGCCTACCTCCCAGGCCCCAATTTAACATACCTGCCTCCAGAGATACCAGCTAGGGTGATGGGGAACCCATTGGGTGAGGTCATTTCATTTGTGTGTGTGTGTGTGTGTGTGTGTGTGTGTGTGTGTGTGTTCGTGCGTGCACGCTCCCATTGCTAATCTGTAAGATAGGGGATGCTATATTCTGGAAGGCTGCCGGTTAGTACTAGAGTGGAGTTACACCCTAGGGAGCAGCAATACTTTTAGGGATGTTGACTGTGAAAAGGGAATGCTGCCAAGTGGCCTGTTGGTTGATGAGTGGATAACAAAGGAAGCAGGAACAGTCTCCTGGTTAGAGATTCAATCCAGAGCCCTTTCAAAAACAAAGCAAAACAAAAAAACTCATGCCACTGATGAAGTTAAAAGGATCGAAAGGGATCTCTGGGGACAGCTCATGGGTAAAGTGCTTCCCCAGGCAAGCATTAAGAACCTGAACTCTCCCCTCCACCCACTTAAAAAGTTAAGCATAGTCATGCTCACCCAGTCTGGGAAGGCAGAGAGACATGGATCCCAAGAGTTCTCTGACCAGTTACTCTTGCCCATCAGTGTGCTCCGGGTTTGCTGAGAGATCCTGTCTTTAAAAAAGTAAGGTGAAAATGATTGAGGAAAATACCCAATGTGTCCTGTGGCTTCCACACACACATGCATGCATGGGTATATACCTGTGCATACATATGTGTGCATACATAAAAGACACAGAGACAAATTGTAAAGAGTGATGTACTGCCGGGCAAGGTAGCCCACGCCAAAAATCCCAGCACTTGGGAGGCAGAGGCAGGTAGATTTCTGAGTTCGAGGCCAGCCTGGTCTACAGAGTGAGTTCCAGGACAGCTAGGGCTACACCGAGAAACCAGAGTGATGTACTGACACATGCTGTAGCATGAGTGTCAGTGAAAAGACAAAGGTCACATTGCATGTGCCTACTACAGAGAAACCCTTGCAGCGGTGGCACATGCCTTGAATCCCAGCACTTGGGAGTCAGAGGCAGGTGGATTTCTAAGTTTGAGGCCAGACTGGTCTACAAAGTGAGTTCCAGGACAGTCAGGACTATACAGAGAAATCCTGTCTCAAACCCCCCCCAAAAAAGAAAAACAAACAAACAAACAAACAAACCAAACATTATATGATATATCTGGCATTTGGTTCCCATCTTTTTTCATAATCGGAGCCACAGTCTGTTCGCTGACAGGAAATAATCTTATCACCATTTTCCAACCCATACAAGGCTGTTCTTCAGTTTTGAGAGCACACTGAAAGCGACACATAGAAATGGCCATCTAAGCAGGGTCGGGGGAAGGTATAGGGGACATTCATTCGGGATAGCATTTGAAATGTAAATGAAGAAAATATCTAATAAAATAAGTTAAAAAAAAAAAAAAAACATCTAAAGGCCAGCTCCATGATTCAATGGGTCAGAGTGCTTGCAGACAAGCCCGACAGCCTTCATTCAATCCCCAGGGCCAAAATGACAGAAGGAGAGAAAAGACTCTGACATCCACACATGCGCTGTGGTATGCTCGCACAAATGAATGGGGCTACAAAGAGGGCTGAGTGTGAGAGCCCGGGCTGCTCTTCCAGAGGACCTTGGTTCAATTCCCAGCACCCACAGTGCAGCTTACAACTGTATGTCACTCCAGTCCCAGGGAATCTGATGCCCTCTTCTGGCCTCTGAGGTCATCGGACACACATGTGCACATACATACAGGCAGGCAAAACATTCCTACAGATAAGCTATACAATGAAGAAAATAACTGCTTTCTCGAAGGCAGAGAGAACTGGAACCTTTGCCCATCCTCAGAGGGCACGTGAAATGATGCTTCTGGTTTCGGGAACACTGTGGAAGTAGCAGCAATCTCTACTGCTATAAAAACTCTGCGTGACCTAGTGAGTCCGTTTTCTTTTTTCTTTTTTTCTAAGATTTATTTATTATTATATGTAAGTACACTGTCGCTGTCTTCAGACACTCCAGAAGAGGGCGTCAGATCTTGTTACAGATGGTTATGAGCCACCATGTGGTGGCTGGGATTTGAACTCTGGACCTTTGGAAGAGCAGTCAGGTGCTCCTACCCACTGAGCCATCTCACCAGCCCCCCCAGTGAGTCCATTTTCAGGACTCAACTCAAAGGAACTGGAAACTTGTCCACACAGACATGGACATGAACGTTCATAGCAGTGTTAGTCATGGTTTTAAGGCTGAAAACAATCCAAATATCCTTCAGTGAGTGGATAAACGTGTGTGTGTGTGTGTGTGTGTGTGTGTAAACAATGGAGTATTTATTATTCAGCAGTGTGAGAAAATAAATGACCAGCACCCAGACAGGCATGGTAATGTGTGCCTGTAATCCTACCATCCGGGAGGCTGAAATGGAAAGATTGGCTTGAGGCTAGCCCAGGCTACCCGCCCTTGTGTGTGTGTGTGTGTGTGTGTGTGTGTGTGTGTGGGAGAGAGAGAGAGAGAGAGAGAGAGAGAGAGAGAGAGAGAGAGACTGTCCTTGGAGACCAGAGATGTTGACTCTCCTGGAGCTAGAGTTACAGGCTGTAAACTGTCCAATGTAGGCGCTGGGAAGGAAACTAGAATCCTTTAAAGGAACAGTGCACACCCTGAACCACTGAGCCATCTCTTCAGGGCCCTGGTTTTTTCTGCCTCATTAGTTGTTCCTCCTCTAGTTCTCACTTCGGGGCACCCCAACCTCAAGCCTTAGAGGGGATGACTCTATCACTCACATGTTGATATTCCAGCCTCTCTCTCCCCTACCCTAGCCTCCAGTCTCCAGCCTGTTGCACCCAGAAGTCGCTGGTGGCTGTTTTCACTGAATTTGTTTGTTTGTTTTATCTACCTCCACCTCAACTGCTTTTTTTAAAAAAGATGTATGTATGTATGTATGTATGTATGTATGCATGTGGATATTTTGTTTGCATGTATGTGGGCACACCAGAAGAGAGTATCAGATCCCATGAGACTACAGTTATAGTTGTGAGCTACCATGTGGGTGCTGGGAATTGACCTCTGGTAGAACAGACAGTGCTCACTGGGCCATCTCTCCAGCCCCAACCTCCTCCACTTTGTGAGAGCAGGAATCCTGCCTTCATAGCTTACCATCACCTCCAAACTTTTTATTTTTTAATTTTTTTAATATTTATTATATGTAAGAACACTGTAGCTGTCTTCAGNCACACCAGAAGAGGCCGTCAGATCCCATTACAGATGGTTGTGAGCCACCATGTGGTTGCTGGAATTTGAACTCAGGACCCTCAGAAGAGCAGTCAGTGCTCTTAACCACTGAGCCATCTCGCCAGCTGGCCTCCAAACTTTTGTTGGAAGTGCTTTACTCTGAACAAGTGCAAAGTGTTTATGGAAGTAAGGGAGATGGATGGAGAGGGGGGGAAAAAGGAACATGAAAGAAAAAAAATGACATGAAGACCAACCTGCGGGTCTGCCTCCCAGAAGGTGGAAAGGAAAGGAACACTCAGACCTGCCCTTTGCTGCCCTGCCCTGCCCCGCCCTTCCCCTCAGCCAAGTCAGCTCACAGCGCTCTACCTCCTCACCTAGACCAGTTCTGTAGTTGGTTCTTGTGCTAGAGATGCATTTGGAGAGTAAAGAGTCCCCAGGGTAAGTACGGGGAAGAACAGATACTAGTGTGGCAACCTAACATGGCATCTGTAAATTCACAGCCCAACCTCCTGGTGCCACCAGGGCCGAGTGTAGCAGGTTGTGAGGATATGAGCTTGAACTTCCCATGCCTGACCCCATAGGTCTTCAAACCATGAGCTCAGTCAGACTTTGAGACAGGTGGAGCTTAAGTAAACTGCTAGGTGGGACTCCTAAACCTCAATCAGAAGGCAATCTACTGTGGTAGGAGTCCCAGAGATGGAGGGGTGTGTGACTGCCCCAGGTAAAAGTTGTACCAACCTGGGCTGCAACCGCTGCTGCTGGCCCCCATATGGGAGTTTCCAACCCAGCCCCAGTGATCAGGTGTGTCTGGTTGTATGTCCCAGGCCCTGTGTGAAGTGCTAAGAGAGGGAACCCATGTGACCCATGTGAGTCCTCCTCTTGGCAGGGAATTGACTTCAGAATACCAGATGTCAGAGTCTCCACTGGCTGATTATGGTGTATGCTTTGGGTGCGCCCCACCTCCCTGGAAGGAGCAGTACTTGCAGTTGGGATGATTAAGAGGCTATGTTTAGATAAGAATTATTGTACTGTGACGCAATCAATACATACGCTGTATAAAACCTGCTCAGGGTGACAACTATCCCTCGTTATTTTACAAGCTTATTTACTCTGTGATCTCAAGTCCAAGAGCTCTATTGTAGTAGCAGTTCTGGTTAAGAGCAAGGCTTCAGAGGTTCACAACCTGCTGAGGAGCTGTAGAGATGTACAGGCCACTCCTGGATCCATTCACAAACCCGTCTGCCTGGTAGCCGAGCTTCCCATGCTCTTTGGAATTGTGATTTTTTTTTCAACACTAAGATCTAGAGGGTTCCTGTAGGTCTTCAGGGTGACATCACAAAAATAGAAAAACCAAGCTGCCCTTTGGACATTACCCTATCGGATAAGGATCAGTTATCCGCACCAGGCCCTAGAAGCAGCTGACTGTCTTCTTTGCAAGAGCCAGAAGAGCTGGGCTTAGAAATCTGATCCAGGTATGCCATGTGTGAAGGAGCCTGAGCCTAATTAAATCTCAGAAACACTTTCCTGCAGCAGGGACAGACTCAGTCTGGTTCACTCAGGAGAGAAGGATCTTTCCTGTTCACTCCCTGTGGGTTTTGGACCCCAACAGGGTGTTGGGCGGGGGAATAGGCCACACCCTGCAGGCAGGTCTCACCACAAGGACAACACTACCACTCTATGGAGTCCCGTTTCTGTTTAATTGCTTTAACCACTGATTTTGACTTAATGCAAAGAAGAGTATGTTCTGGGTAATCATTGTATCTTGGGTCATTACATTTCTCATTACAAAGTAATAAGTTACATTTTTGCTGGGTGTGTGTGGTGGTACATGTGTTTAATCCCAGCATTTGGGAGACAGAGGCAGGCAGATGGCCTGTGAATTCAAAGCCTGCCTGGTCTACAGAGTGAGTTCCAGGACAGCCAGGCAGGGCTACAAAGAGAAACCTATTTTTCAAAAAGATGGAAAAGAAATTATACTTTTGACTAGACTTGCTCCTGAGCCCAGAACTTGTTTAATTCCAATTTGAGATTTGCAGAGCTGACCCCACAAACCCAGATCTGGTATGAGAATATAGCACCAAGCTACAATTCTTTTTTTTTTTTTT
>NC_034590.1:153279069-153326622 GCF_900095145.1 Mus pahari
CTCAAACTCAGAAATCCACCTGCCTCTGCTTCCCAAGTGCTGGGATTAAAGGCGTGCACCACCACCACACCCAGCGACAAAGGCAACTCTCTTATAAAAGAAAGCATCTTATCAGGGCTGGTTTACAGCTTCAGAGGGTCTCCCCAGTAGCACAGCAGGCAGACACACATGGTGCTGGAGAAGTTGAGAGTTGTACATCCAGACTGGTAGGCAGGAGAGATACTGGGTCTGGCTTGAGATTTTGAATCCTAAAAGCCCACCCACCAATGACACACTTCCTCCAACAAGGCCACACCTCCTAATCCTTCAAATAGTACCACTCCCTAAGCATTCAAATCTGTGAGCCTGTGGGGCCATTCTTTCTAAAAACACCACACTTTACTGGTGACTGACCTCAGCCTTGAAATCCTGTTCTGGAGGGCTGGGCTCAGTGGCTCAGTTGACAGAACTTGTTTAGCATGGACAAAACCCTGGGTTCAATACCCAGCTCCTCACAGAACAGCTACAATCCCCAAAGGATTAGAAATTTCAGGTCATCCTTGGGTATGCACCAAGTTTAAGGCCAGCCTGGGCTCCATGAGACCCTGTAGAAAATTAAAAACAAGCAACCCACTGCTGAGTATGATTTTAATCCCAGCCCTCAGAGAGACAGAAGCAGGAAGACTCCTGTGAGTTCAAGGCCAGCCTGGGCCATATATTCCAGGCCAGCCACCGTTCCATAATGAGACTTTCCCAACAAAGCAAATGGGGGCCGGGGATGTGGCGGAGGTTAAGAATACTTGTTCTTGAAGAGGACCCACTGAGCATCTCCATGGCAATCAATGGGCTGGGCTGGGAGGAAGCAACCGTCTGCTGTGCAGCCTCGGCCTTCAGTGGCTTGCTGTCAGCTAACGGCTTCGTAAGTGTCTCTAATGACAGTAGCTACATTAAGCATAATTTCAGGAAATGGCAAACCAGCTTACATTGTCCCAAATCAGGGTTATTTTCTAGAGTACAGTCATCTATCCAATCATAATAATGTATATCAAAAATAGAACAAAGAGCATTCATCATGTCATTTTCTAAATATTACGCACAATCTATCAAGTGGTGGCTTTAAATTCCTGCGTAAGCAATGAGCAGCATACTTAAGGGCTCCAAAAGCCTTTATAAATAAACTGGGTTTTGTCCACTGGGCAGATGTTCTAAACTGGGCCACTGAAGAATTTCTGAAATATTTACTTAGGTAGGGTAAAGACTTGGTTATAAGTCAAGTGCAAATGTATAATCTATGCTTCTATTTAAAAATGGTTTCTTCGGAGCTGGAGAGCTGGCTCAGAGGTTAAGGGCACTTGTTCTTTCAGGATTCGGGTTTAGTTCCCAGCGTCCATAGTGACTCACAACCAACTGTAACTTCAGTTCCAGGGGATCCTAAACTTTCTGACCTCCACAGGCAGGGATCACACACACTGTGCTCATACACATATGCAGGCAAATCACTCATATACCGCTGGAAGTAGCGCTTTGACTGCAATCCCAGGATCCAAGTGCCCGAGGCAGGAGGATTGTGAGTTTGAAGCTGGTTTAGGCTTATATAATAAGACGTTGTCTTTAAAACAAGAAAGCAGCCAGATGTGGTTCTGTATACCTGTAATCCCAGCACTTGGGAGACAGAGGCAGGAGGATCTCTGTGAGTTTAAGGACACTCTGCCAGGGTTACAGTGAGGACTTGTCACAAACAAACAAACAAACAAACAGCAAAACCAAGTATCAGGGGTGGGGATATAGCTGCAGGTAAAGCTCCAGCCTACCGTGCACTGTGCCTGTCTGTCCCCCAAGCACTACAGGGTACTATATTCTGTCAAAAGAAAAGCAGGCCAAGTGGACTAAAGAGGAAACCGGGACTCAAGTACAGAAGGGATACTGAGTCTCCCGTAAGATTCAAGCTTCTGCTTTTACTTTTCTGTTGTCTCCCAAATGTTCTGTGAATCTTTCTTTCATAATGAAATATAAAATATATGTGAATTTGTATTACTCTGAAAAACAGTGGGGGGGGGCTGGTGAGATGGCTCAGTGGGTAAGAGCACCTGACTGCTCTTCCGAAGGTCCAGAGTTCAAATCCCAACAACCACATGGTGGCTCATAACCATCCGTAACAAGATCTGACGCCCTCTTCTGGAGTGTCTGAAGACAGCTACAGTGTACTTACATATAANAAANAAANAAATCTTAAAAAAAAAAAAAAAGAAAAAAACAGTGGGGCAAAGAACTCAAGACTGAAGACAGTGGCTACTAGAACATCATCACCATTCTCTCACATTGCAAACCTAATCTTTCCATGGCAGAACAGACTGTGAAACAGACCATTAACTTTGTGAAGGCAGCCTCTGTGCGGGCAATGAACCACCAGGACAGTCGCCACCAAGCCTTTGCCACAATCATGAGAAGGAAAATACGGGCAGCCTAACCTGATTCTTGTCTAAGGGCAACTACTTGACTATGTTGGCTTTGTAAGGCCCAATGCTCGAGCACACTCCTGGGAAGAGCTGCCTTTTGGGTAGTACGTAGTAAGGCGAGGGCTGGGTACAGACTTTCCTTTAAATGTACAAGAATGAATGGAAAATGGATTCAGAAGAGAAAGCATGGAAATGACTCAGATTCCAACATCAACAAAAACCAAAGAAGCTGAGTTGTAAATGCAGATCTTGGATGGAGCTTACAGCTTTTCTACTATCCCTGTGATGGAGTAACTCCTATGTGTGGAATGCTATATTACAAGGCCCCTGTGGACAGAAAAACAGCACCACCTTCCAAGCACCTGAGTTCCTAAGGCAGAAAGAAGACCAATACATGTTCCTACACCAAAGCCCAAACCTCAAAGTCGACCTCTCAGAGAACAGAGTCAACACCTCACTAATACCAACCTTCCTGGGTCATCTTCCTTACCCTCCTTGCAAGAAAGCAGAGCTCCTTGGAAGATGTTATAAGCAGGTTGGCTTCAGGTTTCTTTTCTTGGCTCAGACCTATCCTCCCTGACAAGAGGTTTCCTAATACATATGGTTCCATTTCTGGAGAGGAGAGGAACCAGGAAAGCCCTGGGCTGAGATAAATGTGATGCTGAGTGGTAATAATGGGGGTTATGATGGGATAAGCTTTATAAACCAATCTTTTGGCTACCTTTCTAGCTTGCTCTCCCATTCTAGATCTCTGGAGGCCTGTAAACAGTGCCACCTCTTGGCAACCTGATTCCTCTCAGGCTCTCAGGCCAAGATCACGGGTGGGAATGCCCTAGCAAGAAAGACACTGACTCCAGAAAGGGTTTGGGTCTTGGAAAGTGGAAGAAAACAGTATCAAGAGACAGGCTACCAAGAATACTGCAGGATCTGCCAGAAGCATCATTAGTGCCAAAGGAATGAAACCCAAACAGAAACTCCTTAAGAATGTGTGTGTTGTAGCTGGGTGGTGGTTATCACACACCTTTCATCTCGGCACTCGGGGAAGCAGAGGCAGGCAGACAGATCTCCGAGTTCCATGACAGCCTGGTCGGCAGCATGAGTCCCAGGCAGGCCCTCTAGGGCTGTACAGAAAAGCCCGGCCTTGAGGGAAAGGATAAGAGCCAGAACTCGGTCATCATGACAAAGCATACTCCCTGTACCAGAGCGTGCAGACAGCACTAGGGCCCTCTGCTTCTGGGCTGATAGGTCCAGTGATCTTGGAGCACTGCAAAGGGCCAGTGGGAATTACAGTGCACGGCTGGATCTACAAAAAAGAATGAGGGAAGATGGGTGTGCTGGCCAGTTTTTTGTCTGTTGACACAGCTTGGGTCATCAAGAGGAATGGGCTGCACTCGGTAGGGCTTTTTCTTTCTTTTTTTGACTAATGTGGGAGGGCGCAGCCTGTGCCACCCCTGGGCGGTGGTGCTGGGAGGTATACGGGAACAAGCCGAGCAAGCAAGGGGGGCGCATTCCTCTACGTTCTCTGCTTTGGTTCCTTCAATGACTGCTGAAGATAGGAAGGGCTCAGTAGCTCTGCTGAGTCAATGAACATAGATGCTGTTAGAGGCTTATGAACAGGGGCAGCTCAAGATGCAGCTCTGAGAGCTGTCAGCATGGTCTCCGTCTGCCTGGTCCAGGTCCCTGGCGCTCGACCCTGTGATCCAGCAACCAGCCATGGAGTATTCTCTGCACCTTCCACCTCCTAATGCCACTTCTGATTCAGGGAGCCCTCATGACACAGGTGAAGGTTATGGGCTAGACAGACTACTGGGGGTTGGATAGGAAGGAGTCAAGCTACTCATCGGGGCTGATGCATGGCCACGCACATTTATTCTACGCCTGGTTACAGCAGATCTTACACACGCAGACNACGGTCAGCACTCTGCTCTCATGGCCACGTTGGACAGAAAGCAGAGCACCACTTAAGGCCTTCTCAGAGGTAGCATCGTCAGGTTTCCACTCCTAGATGTTGACAATGTTCTAAAGGACATTAGTTTCCAAAATCCTAGGGATCTCTCTTAGAAATAAGTCCTCTTCCAATGAATGTCCAGGTTCAGCAAGGCTCACACCTGCAGTTGGTGTTAAATATCATGGGAGCTAGAAAGGGGCCCTGGACCGAAGCAGAGAACAGCTCCATTCCCCAGCAGAGAACAGCTCCATTCCCCAGAAGGACTCAGGACCTGCGATCCTTTCTGCGGAGTCTGTGTCCTGCCTGCGATCCCCGCTGGGCAGCTTTCACCAGACCTTTAAACTGTCCCTGGAGCTTCACCTTCTTCCTGCGGGAAGACAAGAACAAAAGGGCTGTGTCTCACTGAGAACAGGTAGTTCTCTCTCTTTACAGTGTTGGTACATGGAGGTGCAGGACTGTGATCCCAGCTTGTGGAAGGCTGAGGATGGCAAGTTCAATGACAGTTTGAGATCCGCGTAGGAAACCTGGTCTCAACAGAAAAACAACCAATCAAATGATGGGCACCCCTGGCTTAGCCAGGGTGAAATAGGCAGACCCTGTATGTCCTGACCTGGTGATTGTACACATCCCCTGAAGAGAGCCCCCCTCCATCTTTCCTCTAATGAACTCAGATAAGGTTAGGGCTGCTCTATCCAACCATCCCTCCTGCTAAAGGCCCATCTGCAGACACCTCCCTGTAACTTCCATTTGGAACTCATCGTCCCAGGAACATAACATTTGCAAGCACCCCTGCATACCTCATGTGCTCCCCATACCTATACCAAAAAGCCCCACCCAATGATCAAAGTGAAATAAACAAACTCTCAACAAGAGGAAGATAGGAAAAGCAAATGAAAACTATTAGATAGTGACTATGGGAGCTGGAGAGATGGCTCAGAGGTTAAGAGCACTGGCTGCTCTTCCAGAGGACCTGAGTTAAATTCCCAGCAACCACATGGTGGCTCACAACCATCTGTAATGGGATCTGATGCCCTCTTCTGGTGTGTCTGAAGATAGCTACAGTGTACTCATATACATAAATAATTCATAAAACAACAACACCCCAAAACAACAAAAAAGATAGTGACTATGCAGAATGCATATATTCCAGAATCTCTATGTGACTTAAAATCAGGAATTATTTTAAGGAAGAATGAGAAAATAAGAGGGAAAAGGGTTTCAAGGAGGCGTATCTGATGAGCTTTTAGGTTTTTTTTTTTTAAAGATTTATTTATTTATTATATGTAAGTACACTGTAGCTGTCTTCAGACACTCCAGAAGAGGGAGTCGGATCTTGTTACGGATGGTTCTGAGCCACCATGTGGTTGCTGGGATTTGAACTCTGGACCTTTGGAAGAGCAGTCGGGTGCTCTTACCCACTGAGCCATCTCACCAGCCCTGCTTTTAGGTTTTTAAAACGTATTTTTTTCATATTTATTATTTTATGTGTTTGAGTGTTTTGTTTACATGTGTGTATGTATCCCAGGTATGTGTTTGGTGCTGAAGAGGCCAGAAGAGGGCGTCAGATGTCTAGGAACTAGAGTTACAAATGGTTGTGAGCTGCCATGTGGGTGCTGTGCAAGAGCAACAAGTGTCCCTAACCCCACAATTAGGTTTTAGAAGATAGTTCCAACAAGGCATAGTGCTCACTCCCATAATCGGGAAGATCAAGAGTTCAAGGTCAGGGAGCTGTAGAGATGGCTCAAGGATCAAGAGCACACACAGATAGCTTTTACAGAGGACCTAAGTTCAAGCCCAATGTCTCCATTTAGAGGTTCACAACTCTCTCTAGCTCCAGCTCCAGAGCATCTCACACCCTCTTCTGGCTTCCCAGGAAATCAAAGCGTGTGCAGCACATAAGTGCGCATGCACATGCGTGCGCATACACACACACACACACACACACACACACACACACACACACACACACACACACAATTAAAAATAAATCTTAAATCTTTTTGTTTTGTTTTTTTCCCTTAAGACAAGGTTCTCAGTGTGTAGCTTTGGCTTTCCTAAAACTAGCTTTGTAGACCACGCCCAGTCTGGCCTCAAACTTAGAGATCTGCCTGTCTATGCCTGCCTTTAATCCCCAGTGCTAGGATTAAAGGTGTGTGCCACACCACGGCCTGGCCAATCTCTCTCTCTCTCTCTCTCTCTCTCTCTCTCTCTCTCTCTCTCTCTCTCTCTCGTTTTTCAAGACAGGGTTTCTCTGTGTAGCCCTGGCTGTCCTGGAACTTGCTTTGTAGACCAGGCTGGTCTTGAACACACAGATAAACCCCCTGGCAAAGTAATCTTACAGAAAAAAAAAAGTTCAAAGGCAGCCTTGGCTAGATAGTGAGCATGAGGCCAATAAGAGCTACATGGGCATGGGGCAGCCTTTCTTTCTGTGTCTCACACACACAGCAATTCAAATCAACAATACCATACAGGTTAAAAAATAAAAATAAAAACTGAGCCTGGTAGTGGTGATGCACAGCAACACAGGAGAGGTAGAAACAGGTGGATCTCTAGGTTTGAGGCAGTCTGGTCTACAAAACACCTTCTAGGACAGTCAGTGCTGGAGGGGATGGGGGGCACACCCTTTTCTCCAAAAAACCCAATAAATAAATAAATATAAGATAAAATAAGTGGGCTGGCACGATGGCTCAGCAGGTAAGTGCACTGTGGCCACACTTGATAACCTGAGCTTAATCCTTGGAAGATTTAATCCCTGGGTAGAGAGAACTGACTCATAAATGTCTCACATACACACATACTCAAAATGAATAAATATAAAAATAAAGTAAAATAAAAACAGGGCTGGAACACACCAGATTTGTGCTGAGAGCCCTGAGCCTCTACTAGGCAGGGTTTTTATACTAGTCTGAGCAGGAAGCGGGGGGTCTCCTGCCTGTCAGTTGCCTTATTTCGCTAGAGGTATCTGGGTGCACAGGGTTTGGTCAGTGATGAGCAATTTATCTGTAACCTTTGGAATGGTAGGCACTTTCCCCTCTATTCCCCTGATTGGCTCTGGCCCAGGGCAGTTTCTTCTTGGAATTGTTGGTGGTATTTCTATTAACCACAGTTCAAACCAGGGACAAGCAGACCCAAGGTGGAGTCAGCTTACAAATTGGAGTTTCTCCCATCGCTCGTGTTGGTCACTCAACTCCAGCTAAGGAGTGTGCCATGCTTACAAAACCCATCAGGGACGCGAGCACAAGGCCGAGGTAGCACTCAGCTGGCTATGGGTGCCCATCATTAAGAGATGACATTATGACATAACAGCAAAATTAGTTATTCAGAATCAGCAAAATAATTTTATGGTTGGGGATCATCACAACATGAGGAACTGTATTAAAAGTCAGAATGTTAAGAACAACAACAACAACAACAAAAAAAAAAACAGGGCTGGGTTGTATTTGGCCCATACAGTGCTGACAAGATGGGCCCTCAACACCCATATAAACAGCCAGGAGTAGCGACTCAAAATCTCAGGGGATGCGGGAGACCTGACCTTTGCCAGGTTACACAGTCAGGGAGAACTATCTCAAGAAAACATGAAGACCAATCATGACAACTGATGGTTGACTTTTAGACTTCACATTCATACACACAGAGGCACAGACACACACGGAAGAAACCTGCCCCGGGAGGAGCCCGCATGCTGTCATACCACCATACCTGCGGTTGAGCTTGGATCTGTTGAGTGGGACGTAAGCATAGGGATCCAGGCGGCCCTTCTTCTTCACATCGCCTTTTGCCTTCTGCTCATCAAGAGAAACAGCAAAGGCAAAGACAAACAAAAGGCAGAGCCTTAGAGTGAGCCAGGGTGTGGAGTTCCTTCCCCGCCCCCGACTTCAGCTAGCTTTACAGTTTATTTTCTATGGTTCTGAAAGGCCATTTGCTAAGGCCTCCAACTTCAAATACCATGACTGAAGTGCCCCTTTTCTTTTCTGGCCTGTCTGGCCTAGGACGGTGCCGGACACAGACCCTCCTTGCTCTTCATGATCCCCCAGTCCGCAGCTCTCACCTTGGCCTTGTATTCAGCTCCAGGCGCAGCCTTCTTAGCCACAGGGCGATGGATGCCAGAGCCTCCAGCTAGAGAGAAGTCCAGAGATCATGAGTCAGGCAGAGCCAGAGAGGGCCCCTCAGGAAGGCAAGAGGCACCCCTCAAAGGGCCTCTCGGAAGATGATGGACAAAAGGCTAGGAACTTGGTTCCATACCCTGGCAGGCAATGACCAAAGTCGTCCTTTGAAGAGACAGTGCCCAGGACTCCTGGGGACTTATGAGTCCTTATATACTTGGCACTGTCACAAAGGACCCATATTCTCCAAAGTTACACTCCTAACCGCCGCCGCCTGTGCCCACCCTGTTCTCCCTCTGGCACAGAGGCAGCTATTTCCCCCACCATGAAGGTGGGGACTGGACCTTACTAAGGCAGGCAAGGAAACCTGCCTGGGCTCAGCTGGTCACTTCTGCTCTACCTTCAAGTCAGATGGAATCCCACAATGACAACTCAGAAAGCCTCTCTGATGACAAACTTTAACTCTTTGGGAAGCAGTGTGCGGGAAGGAGATCAGGAAGCTAAGTAACGGCTGGGCAGGCTGTCCTGAGCCCAGGCCTCTCGTCCCGTGGATTATAAGGCTTTTTACCCACAATGCTATCTTAGTGCAGGAGGGAGCCAGGCTGTGGATGCAGAGGCTAAGTCAAGCCATAGTTAGTTCCTACAGCAGGGTCAGGATGACATGGGGTCCAGAGAACAAACTGCTACCAGATCAGAGACTGCCTCCATAGTTCTGGACCTCCAGATGTACCATGAGCAGAACCGAGGCAGACCCTGTGGTACCACTCAGGAGGAAGGAAGCAGAGGAGCCACTCTGTTGCTTCCACTGTGGCGAGGAACCCTCTGACCAGGGCCTGATCTTGGGGTATTCAAAAGAGGCTAACATTTTACAAGGGCTACTCAGGAGTCTCAAAGAAGGACGGCTGGGTAGGAAGGAGCTGAACTAAGGGGCTTGTCAAAAGGGCTAGATCTACCATGGGCAAACCTAACCCTTAGGTTCTCTGAGCTAGCATCTTCTGTCCCTCAGACTAGTCCTGACTCAGGCTGACAACAGATTGGTCAGCCAATCTGTGGAGTTGTCAACTGAGTCCAACTTCATGGTTCTGCCTTCCTTTCTCTTTCCCCAGCCTGAGGCAGAGAGGGGATTCATGTCCGAGGAAAGAAAGGATACCTTACCTTGGTACCGAGGTGGGATCTCCAGCTCGTCCTCCTCGTCCTCCCTCTGCCGCTTAAGCTTCTTCTTCTATAGAAAGACACAATAAGCAGGGGGGCAGTGAGCAAAGGGCCAGGACTACACTACTAATGAGGGTGGGCGGGAGCAGGGGCGGGAACAGCAGCAGTCACCTGCCTTGGTGACAAAGGCCCTCTGCCAAGCTCTCAGCCCCAATTGCACACAAGTGCAAGCCAACAAAGGAAGAGTGATGATCTCATATCGCACAGTTGGGGCGGGGACAGGGTTCTGTCCTGCATTCTCACAACTAAGTTTCCCTCTTCACACCCCAACACTGTTGAAGGAAGCTGGAAACCTGACATCAGCCAGGTTCCACCTCTTTCCCTCATCAGTATCTGGGTAGGTGGAAGCTACTATTACAAGCTATTCATTACAGTCCCTCAATGGACAATAGGTTCACAGAAGTTATAAGTATGATACAGCCTGATACCAATATTAGGAATGCACAGGAAGAGAAGACCTGTCACAGGGCAGCCCACAGGATTATGGGCTCAGGCACTAGCAATCAAGCAAAGATGCTACATAATGGGTGGGTTATCCAGGGGTGACCTAGCTCCCAAGGCTGGCTCCTATCCTGTGGTCTTTGACACCGGCCTGGAAGCTTTCTAAGTTCGTGGACGAGGTGAGAGGGCTAGGGGTGCCAGGCCAAAGGATCAGACTGAACATGTGTCCAGTAATATGGATGCCAGGTCTGCTGGCTATAGTAAGAACTGTGGAGATTTAGTAAGGACCAGAAACTGGAGATATGGGACTCAGGCTGTACAACAGAGGATGATGGCTGAGCTTTATTAGCCAAGGTTAGCCCACTAACTGGTCTTCCACCAAGGATGTCGTGGCCCCAAGCATCTTATGCTCCAGAACCATGCATACAGGAGGACTCAGCAGCTGCCACGGAGGACTTTGGGATGTTGGTGTCAGGAGCTGACTGTAGGACCCAGCCACTGATGTGGTCATCACTAGACTGCTCTTGCTGCTTTGGGAGATGTCTGATCTTTCTATCTCTAAGCTGAGATCTACCTACAGAGGGCTGTGGTCAGTCCTTGCTGGCCAGGAAGAGGAGGCAGCTGCCAAGAGATCACCAGGACCCCTGTGAAGGTTCCAAAAATCAGTGAGGCCTCAACCAGAATAATGTATGGGGATATGAACAATGATAAAGAACAGCTACAACTCAGTCAGCACCACTAAGTACCAAGCTCTCCACACACCAAGGACTCTACACAGAACCCCGGACTGGAGCCCAGAGACTGGGTATAGTGACAGGCTCATTCACAGCACGGTGAGACTGGACTGAGGCTGAAGCAAGAGCAGAAAGAGGGGCTGGTGAGATGGCTCAGTGTGTAAGAGCACCCGACTGCTCTTCCAAAGGTCCAGAGTTCAAATCCCAGCAACCACATGGTGGCTCATAACCATCCGTAACGAGATCTGACGCCCTCTTCTGGAGTGTCTGAAGACAGCTACAGTGTACTTACATATAATAAATAAATAAATCTTTAAAAAAAAAGAAAAGAGCAGAAAGAGTAGACCGCAGACAGGGAAGCCCTCGGAAGCAGAGCTGGGTCACACGGGATGGCCTGCGCAGGCGGGCAGCACAGGCCACACGCGATTCCCCTGGGGCATCCTTGAGAAGCTCTTGCTCCTCACTCTCTTCACTCTACATGGCTTTCCTGCATGGTTTTCACTCGGTCTCCAAATAGCATCACTCCCGATACATTCTTTTTCATATATATTTAAATTTGGTTCATATGAGTGTTTCATTTGCATGTATGTTTGTGTTCCACTTATGTGCCTGATGACCATGGTGGCTAGAAGAGGGTATCAGATCTCCTGGCACTGGGGTTATGGATAGTTGTAAGCCAACATCTGGGTGCTGGAAACCAAACCCTGGTCATCTACAAGAGTGAGAAGTACTCTTAACCCCTGAGTTCCCGCTCCAGCCCTCTAATACCCTAACCCTAGCCCCTGAGCCACCTCCCCACCTTCTGATCTGTTCTTAACAATAAATCAGCTGCCGGGGCCCGGTTTGCCAGAAGGCAACATGGGGCTGTTGATTACCTGCATGCTCTATGCTGATTCGCTTTGCATGCCCATCTACACTGCCCCAGTAATCTCTTGCACTAAGGGAGAAGGGCAGATACATAGTTGTGTGTGTGTGGGACTGGGGCATGGGAGCTCTGAGCCAGGTGAGGCCACGATTACTCACACTTCTCACGCGGGCATCGTCCATCGCATCAGTCATGTCTTCATCTTCCCCTGGAGTCAGAGGGCAGAAGGCTCATGAGCAGCTGGGCATCCCTAACCAACCGTATCCCATGTCCTCTCTTTAGCAGGAAGACAAGAGTCTAGAAAACTGCCCTCTCCAGACCTGTGTCCTTTTTCCACAGGAAACCAAACTGCTGTCCCTCCTCCACTTTAACCATTCCGCCCCTTCAAGATGTGAGTGACTCGGAGAGAGTCAGCCCCATGTCATATCTGTCCTCACTTAGCAAAAAGACAATTTTACCCTCCTAATCAAAAAGCTTTTTTTGTGCTGGGCAGTGGTGGTGCACACCTTTAATCCCAGCACTTGGGAGGCAGAGGCAGGTGATTTCTGAGTTCGAGGCCAGCCTGGTCTACAGAGTGAGTTCCAGGACAGCCAGGATACAGAGAGAAACCCTGTCTCAGAAAAGAACCAAAAAATAAGAAAGAAAGAAAGAAAGAAAGAAAGAAAGAAAGAAAGAAAGAAAGAAAGAAAGAAAGAAAGCAAGCAAGCTTTTTTGCTCACTCTGTGTACTGGCACCATGTGGGAATAATAGAGAAGTATGAAGCTGACCATCTGGAGGAAGAGATTCCAGCAAAGCAATAGGCAGAAGACAATAAAGACAGCATGCGTAGTGGCTGAGAATGTAGCTCAGTGGAGCACTGTCCTAGCATGTACCAGGTGCTGGGTTCAGTCCCCAGAACTGCAAGAAAATAAACCAGCCTATGACTAAAGAGGTATAGAAGAATGACAACTAGCATGTGGGTGTTCTGTGCGGGATGAGGCCCAGCGGCTAGGGGATGCTAGAGACAACACAAAGGAATAGTTAGTGTGTTTTCTTAAGGAGAGGGGGCTCCCCAGCTACAGGAACGGCAGGCATAGAGTCTACAGGAACCCGAAGAGCACAAAGGGTGCGAGGGAAGCAGAGAAGAGACAGTCTAAGGAACAGCACGAGCCACCTCTATATTAAGCACATACACGGGGGCCAGCAGATAAGCAGCTGGCAAGTGAGGGGCAAAAGAGCCTGTGTCAGGAAGTCAGGAAGGCAGGTGAATCAAAGACCCACAGCTCAGCAGCGAGAGCCAAGGAGCCAGTGCTAGGGATAGAAGCACTCCAGGCAATGCTCCCTTACTGAGTGGACACTGTGCTTGGGAAGGCTGACGCTCTTTTCCAAGGCATGGCTCTACCTGTCACTCAATCAGCTTAGGGTTCAGCTGGTTTCCATTAAAAAACCAAACCAAACTGAACTGAACAACAGAAAAGGAATAAGGAAAAAGAAGCAGAAGAGATGTTCACACCATGAAGAGGTGCTCACATCATGCACAGTGAGGGGAGTTTCCTCAAGTTTTGTTTAAATTGTTGTATGTATACTACATTAAAAAAAATAAAGTCAAGCTGGGCAGTGGTAGTGCATGCCTTTAATCCCAGCACTTGGGAGGTGAAGGCAGAAGCAGGTGGATTTCTGAGTTTGAGGCCAGCCTGGTCTACAGGGTGAGTTCCAGGACAGCCAGGGCTCTACAGACAAACCCTGTCTCGAAAAACAAAAACAAAACCAAAAATCCTGGGAAGCTGGGTGGTGGCGGCGCAAGCCTATAATGCCAGCACTCAGAAGGAAGAGGCAGGCAGATTTCTGAGTTCAAGGCCAACCTGGTCTACAGAGTTCCAAGTCAGCCAGGGCTATACAGAGAAACTCTGACTTGAAAAAAACCAACCAACCAACAAACCAACAAACAAACAAACAAAACATAGATAAGTTAGTAAGTATAGAGAATAATAGAGAATATATGAAATAAAAATAAAATATGTTTAGCCGGGCGTGGTGGCGCACACCTTTAATCCCAGCACTCGGGAGGCAGAGGCAGGCGGATTTCTGAGTTTGAGGCCAGCCTGGTCTACAAAGTGAGTTCCAGGACAGCCAGGACTATACAGAGAAACCCTGTCTCAAAAAACCAATAAATAAATAAATAAATTAAATTAAATTAAATATGTTTAGTGTGCTCAGGAGAATCTGAGGAGGCGGAATGTTCAGGTTGCCTTATGGGTCAACTTCTCAGATCTGTTTCTATGCTTCCTCAACAAACTATATGAATAGGCCAAAAGCCCTCAAGTGCATAAATGAGCATCAAGCCAGCAGAGTCCTGGCCCCAGCTGCCAGAGCAAACTGTTCCTCTGTGGAGACCCCTACCTTTAGTGCCATCTTCTTCCTCCACCTTGCTTCCATCTTCTTCCTCCCGTATGATCAGCCGGCCATCAGCGCTCAACTTGAAGCCATGGTCCTTCTTCTTGCCCCGCCCGGGCCCAGGCTGGGTGGCTAGTGAAGTGGTTTGGTATGAGGTGAGTCAGGTCAGTCCTAACCAACTCTTCCTCCCTCGGAGTGCTCCCGACACCAAAGCTCTCAACTAGGGGACTTTTAGCCCTTGCCCACAGGCCATCCTCAGAAGCCAACCCCTGCCTAGCACCCATGAACCCAGCAACAGGGCAGGTCAACCCTAGGTTCCTAGGTCAACTGCTCTTGCTCACCAAGGACTCGATAGGCCACTTTGGGATCCAGAAAGTTGAGGGGCTCATCGCCACCACCTTCCTTCAGCCACGCCCGGCTCCTCTGTCGTGCCAGCTTCCGCTGCTCCTTGCCCCGGCCTCTTTCTTCTTCCTCATCTTCATCCTCAGAGTCAGCCAAAATCTCTTCAATGCTAAATTAGAGAAGTCTAACATCAACACACTTCTGGGACAAGGGGGACCTAAGGCACTGCCAGGACAGACTTTGGGTGGGGGTAGACTAAGGCCTTGTGGCTATGCCATGGTTTTACCTGTCACCTTTGCTTTGGACAGGCTCCTCTTCCTCTTCCTCCTCTTCCTCCTCTTCTACAGCAGCCTGGCTCAGGGCGCGATGCTTCTTGGCTCGGGTCTCAGCCTTTCTGATGTTTATCAGGACTTTGTGGTATTCTGCAGGTAGCAGACCCTTCACCAACTCAAATCTGAGTGGGACAGAGAAGGGTTGTCTAGAGGTACTTGCCAGGGATCCCTCCTCAGGGGCAGGAGCTGTTCAGGAACCAGTAGCCTTCCCTGTGGCCCCCTAAAACCAAGAACCCCATACTCCTACCCCACCCCATTCAAGCACAGACCCAAACTTGCGGATGAACTTTATGAACAGGTTCCGAAGCTTCATCCTGAAGTGCCGTCGCATGTCATCTGACAACTTTCCAATGGCTTCCATCTAGCAGACAGAGCACCAGGGTGTCAGAGGGAGCATGGTGCCCACCTTCCCTTGCTGTACAGTAGAGCTGGGCCTAGCGAAGGGGAGGTACTGGCTGCCCTGTTCTCAGGCCACCCCTTCCCTGGCTCAACTACGTTTCCTTACTCTGGAATCCCATCTTTCCTCTATGCCCTCTTTCATACCACAGCTGTGATTATCCTTCCGAGATGACAACTAAACACTCTCCATATGTTCTTCCAATGGTTCGTTTAAAGCAAATCGATGGGACAGAAACCAATACCAACACAGGCTCACCCGACTGCCAAGTGGCCATAAAGTCACCACTTATCTGTAAGGTCTGCAGTGGGGGCAGAGAACAAGGTCCCCACATACCCTTGGTGGGATTCAGGAAGTTCTAAATATAAAGAGATACAGCAGATCTCCATCCTAGCCATGCCTTAAACCTTTGGCTCCCAGTTAGGCTGACGGCTTCTGGAGAGTATCTATCTCTGCGTCCTTCCTTGAAGCTAAGGTTTGACTCAGAAAAGATATGCAAGAGAGATCTGAGGGCCATGTGACTCTGCCAGCTGGAAGTCCAGAGACTTTACCCCAAGGGACATTTCAGATCCTCTGTGCCCTGGCAGGGATGGGAAGAGTGACCCTACAAAGAAAGAGTGCTGCAGTCTTGAGGCTAGACCTTGAAAATAAGTACCTGCCTGTTTCTCTATCTGTGCAACATGGAAGAAGCCCTGTCCCTTGGCCTTTGCTCTGGGACATAGGGTAATAAGAGACACTATGAGCATTGTGCCTTCTTTGTCAGTCAGCACTCTCCTACAAGCCCCTCTAGGGCTCCTTAATGTCCGTCTGTTGCTCAGAGCAATAGTGAAAACATTCTGAACTAATGTGACCAGAGTCCCTCCCATGGAGTTCACTTTTGCCCCCCAGCGAACACAATGGAGCCTCACCACTAGCTGCACGTGCTTAGCAAGGTGCACCACGTCCATGACCACCACGGCCACCTTGATGAAGCCTAGTGCAGACTTGACCACATCACGGGTTCGAGAGGCCAGCAGCAGGCACACGTTCTCCAAGAGCTGCTCCACTGTGCTGGTTCCCATCAGCCCTGTGCACAGGGGCTGCTGTCAGATACCAGAGCCCCTCAAACCCAAGACCCACCCACAGGTCAGATGTTCTCAGGGCCTTTCTGGGTCTAACAGCTTGAATACCACCCATGGAGTATCCATGTGTCTTCCATCTTAGAGCCTAGCAGGGGTTCTGAGAGGTTAGTAAAGATGCTCAAGGCTCGATGTGGTTGGTAAGAGGAGGGACCAGAACTAAGACACGGGGACAGGCCAACCCTCTTTCTGACCAATCTGACAAAAGTCCCAGGACACTGGGGCCTATAGCTGATGGGTGGTGCGAATGTAAGGATGAAGGGAGAATGTTGTGGGAAGAGACTAGGAAGCAGACAGGGCCTGGTTCTGGGTCTGTTTGCTGCATCCTGACGCTTTTCCCCATTCTGGTGTCACCCTGTCCTGATTTGGGGCATTCTTTACCATGACAGCACCCCAGATCTTCAGGTAAACACTTACCTTTGAACTCAAACAAGAGGTGGGTCAGAGCCAAAATGCTGCAACTGACTGTGGTAACTGCACCCAGAAGGCCAGGATAGATGAGGACAAGGTACCGCTGCAGAGCGTCTGAGGACAGAGAGGAGGACACTTATTCGAAGCCAGGGTGCTCAGGGATAGGCACTATCGGCCTTCAGTGTAGTCCACTCAAAGCCACAGGCAGAACAAGACAAGGTGTCCCCTCCACCTTTTCCCTAAGACCGGATGGAGGCTTTAAGACTCTTCTCTCGGCCTGAAGGCAGTTTGTCCACCCCAGCTCTCAGCCCACAGTCTCACCTTCTTGGCTGGAGCCAAATCGCAGGAAAGCGTGGCCCATCTCCACCAGCAGAGTGAACGCACTCTTCCGTGCACCCACTGACACCTCCTTGGTGCACAGGATCACCTGGCCAAACAGCCTTGTCAGGACATGGAACTGAGGGGCGGCCTGGGTAAGCTATGCACGCCTACGCACGCCTACACACGCACTAGGCAGTGTAGGGAGCGTGTGCTCCCACTGTTACCTACAGCTCTCCCTTCACGGCCCTCTGTTGGAATCCACACTAAGAAATCACAAAACCCACATCTCCCACACCCCTCACCTCTGGGATGAGGGCTGCTATGAACTCCTCGTGCTCAGCCGACAGCTTCTTCACAATATGTATGAGGCACTTCAAACGGGGCTGTGGGCACAACAACAACACTGGGGTCCTCCAGTGTCACCCTGACCCCTGGGTGTGCCTGTTGACGCCCTCCCTCCCTTGCAGACTAAGCAGCCCGGCGTCCTCACCCTTTTAGCAGGCGAGGATGTGCTCCGAAGCGAGTCTAGCAGTGTCTTCTTCAGATCGTCCAGGTGGCTCTGCACGAAGCGGGCTGCGGGGCCCTGAGAACTGGCACACACCTCCTCCAGCACACGGTAGGCCTTCTTCTGTATCCCATGCACCTTGCTCTGAGAAACGCGGAGATAATAAGAAAGGGGGCTGGGTCCCACTCCATCCCGTGACATTCCCCAAGCACCTACTAGAGAGGATTCAGAGAGAAGCTGGTCTGGAAACAGAAGCCATAGCTTCAGGACAAAGCCAGACTGGTTTTCCAATCCATTCTTCTCACCGCCACTAAATAACAGCTAAGGGGCTGAGGCGAGGGGTCAGTGATTCAAAGTACTTGTTCTTTTAAAGGACCCAGCTCCATTCTCAGCACCCACATGGCATCTCACAACTGTAACTCCACCTTCAGATCACAACCTTCAGGGGAGCTGCTGCCCTCTTCTCATCTATGTGACAGCAGGCACACAATGCAGGCAAAACACACATAAAATAGAATCAAATCTAAGAAAATAAAAGTAGTAACTGGCAGCCAGCCAGCCTGGGCAGCAGGCAGCAGAGTAAGTTAGGGGTGAGACACCTGGCACTCTCTGACTCGAGCGTTCTCCTCTAATCTGAAGGAGTTCCCAGGCCTCTCCCAGCTCATCCCAGCCTGCCCTGGACATCTGTGTCCGCCTGCACATCTTCCTCTATACGAACTGGCGGGGAACAGGGGAACTGGTCCTCAGGAGGGTGCTACTGGGCTGAACTCTACACACTGTAAGCATTGTAGACAGGGCAATAAGCATGCACAAAGGCATAGTCAGGCCAGCTCTAAACAAGACCTCGGGGGTGTGGCTCAGAGGGCATGCCCCGCATCCAGGAGAACCTGAGTGCATCTAGGAAAAAAAAAAAAAAAGGAAAAAAGGAAAAAGAAAAAAGAAAAAAGAAAAGGGAAAAAAAAAGAAAGAAAAAGAAAAACCAAACGCACCAGTAAAGTGGCTCAGCAGGTAAATGTTATTACCTGCTTACATGAGCCTGATAACCTGAGCTAAATCCTGGGAACCAACAGAAGGCGGAAGGAGAGAACCGAATCTACAAAATTGTCCTCAGACTCTCAGCCACCCTCATCTTAACACACAAATAATACATGAAATAAGACTTTTAAAAAGAGATAAAAAGTGGTGGCACACGCCTTTAATCCCAGCACTTGGGAGGCAGAGGCAGGTGGATTTCTGAGTTCGAAAAGCCTGATCTACAGAGTGAGTTCCAGGACAGCCAGGGCTACACAGAGAAACCAAAAAAGGAAACCCTGGGCTGGTGAGATGGCTCAGTGGGAAAGAGCACCGACTGCTCTTCCAAAGGTGCAGAGTTCAAATCCCAGTAACCACATGGTAGCTCATAACCATCCTTAACAAGATCTGACGCCCTCTTCTGGAGTGTCTGAAGACAGCTACAGTGTACTTACATATAATAAATAAATACATCTTTAAAAAAAAAGGAAACCCTGTCTCAAAAATCTAAAAAAATAAAAAATAAAAATGAGAGAGAGATATAAAAATAAAGGACTTATCTAGGACTCTAACTCTCTAAACTAAAGGCTAGGTGCAGAGGTGTAAACCTGTACTCACAGCACTTGGGAGACAGAGGCAGGAGGATGAGGCCTTTCAGGCCAGCTTTCAATACAGAAAGGAAGTTCAAGGCCTGTTTGAGATACATGGATATCTGTCTCAAAGAACGAGGGTACAGTTGGTCAAAGGTGGAAGAAGGAAGAATAGGAGGGCTGAAGGCTGGGGCAGGCCGAGAATGGCAACAGGAAAGGAGTGTGGCTTTTGTTCTACAAGACACACCTCACACCCACTAGAGCACAGCTGTACATCCTAGTGACAGATGGGCATCGAGGGACCCTAAGGGAAACCACTGTGGAAGGAGCCAGGGCAAGATCTGGGCACATAGCAGATGAGGAAAAGAAGAGCTCACCTCAAGGTAGGGTCGGATGGTAGAGTATAGCTTACTGATGGCAGCTTCATCCGAGTAAGGAGCCAAAGCCACAACCAGGTCCAGGACAGACAATCTGCCAGAGTGACAAACAGGAGGGGCTTAGAGGACAAGAGAAGGACAGGAGCTGTTTCTACTCAGGGCTGGGCCCAGCCCCCGCCCCCCAATCCCGGAGGCATTTGGTAAGTAAGCAAGGTAGCTGCTCCTCAGGGAACACTCAGAGCACCAGGTGCTCTACACAACTATCTTTGTCTTCAAAAAGCCACGTTACAGGGACTATCCTTACACCTACTCTACAGATGAGGGCTTAGAGGCTTAGAGTATGTAACTGGTCTAAAGCCACATAAGCTGGGAAGGGGTGGAGTTGGGATTGAACCCATTTATCTTTAGGAGCCGTCCTCTTTCCATTCTTCAGTAATAATGAACTAATCAGATCTCTCAGAACAGCTAGAACATGATATCTCAAGACTTCTAGAGTGAACCCAAAAGCTACCAAGCTCAAGTGAGGAAGCCCAGAACACCTACCTGGTGAAATCAGAGCTGGCAGGATCGAGAACCTTCTCAGTGGCTTTTTCCAGGAAACCATTCACCAACTAACAGACCCAATGGAGAAAGAAACAGAGTGACCATAGCAGCAGGTTCCTAAGTTGGTCCCCATGGTTTAGGTCCCCCAGCCCAGCCACAACTGCTGTGTGAAGTCCCCAGTCCACTCCAGCGCCTGGAGGTGGAATCTTGACCTTTCCAAGGCCCAGCAGCAGCCCTCCCACCCCAGCACTCACCTGAGACTCAGTTATGGTGAGGTAAGTTTTGATGGTTTCCAGCACAGCACGGCGAGGGGCTGCCGCCTCTCCAGCTGCAACAGGCTGCCCATACAGGTTGAAGAGGATTGGCAGGAAGTTTTTGGCAAAGCGGCTCACTTCAGCACGGTCAGCCTCTGCTTCACAGCCCTTAGTGATGAGGGTGCGTAGGGCCTGGCACACAGTGACCCTCAGGTCTGGGCGTTCACTGATAGCTGTGCCCAGAGTCCGTGCCAGACCTTTGAAGGAGGCAGCCACATCTGTGGGCCTTGTGCAGAACCCAGGCAGGAGGGTCCAGATCTGGGAGGGAGGAATTTGGAAATTAAAACGTGACTTATACCCTGCATGCTCCTTCCTTCTTCCTTCCCCAGCTGACCCTCACCTGCCACTGGAGGGTATCATAAATCTTCGACTCCACTGTGCTGCCTGCCTGAGCCAGGTCCATTGCTGGAGGGTGTGACAAAGACATGGTGTGACCCAAGATATCCTCTGGGCCTATCGGCCACATTTTACCAAAACCAAAAGGCCTACAATAAGGATACAAATAGAGGTAATACAACTCCCAATTAATAGTAACATTAATTATTCTAATAATGAAAACAAATCTATGAATGTAGGCATTATAGTTGATACCTATGATCCCAGCATTCAGGAGGCTCAGAAATTCAAGGTCATCCTCAACTACTTATCTAATTCAAGGCTAAATGGCACCGTGCCTCAAGAAAACAAACCAACATCCCAGTGCTTACAGAGATGCGGACTCATCCCATTTTTTTAGGTTTTTCTGTTTTTTGTTTTTTTGTTTTTGTTTTTCAAGACAGGGTTTCTCTGTGTAGCCCTGACTGTCCTGAAACTCACTCTGTAGACCAGGCTGGCCTTGAACTCAGAAATCCGCCTGCCTCTGCCTCCCAAGTATGCCACCACTGCCCGGCTCATTTTGTAGTTACTTGCCAATAAGAAGACTTTCTTCCTGGTTTTTCGAGATAGGGTTTCTCTATGTAGCCTTCCTTGGCTGACTTGTAACTCACTCTGTAGACCAGACTGGCCTCAAGCTCAGAGATCTGCCTGCCTCTGTCTCCTGGGTGCTGAGATTAAACACATGCACCACTACTGCACAGCTGACAAGTTTTTATTAACAAGGAAAAAAACCACTTTGCAGTACTGAGGATTGAACTCAAAGTCTCACACAAATCGGCTCATACCTTAACACTGAGCTACAGCCCCAGCCGTAAGAAAGGATTTTATGTAAAATCACTAACACACAGGTTATCATTCCAATTTAGTAAAATACATCAGAAAAGGAAACTACAGTAACATTTTAGAATAATTCTCTTTGGGTGTTTTTTACCGTTCTGTTTAAATGTTTCCTGTATATTCCTTTAATATAGCTAAAATGAGCACTGGAATAGGCAGAGGGACTAAGGGCTGCAACCCTAGTACTCAGGAGGTTGAAGCACTAAGCACTTCAACTACCTTGGGTATGAGGCCAACATGGGCTACATGAAACCTGGTCTCAACAAAACAAAATACCATTAGCAAATAAATTATTAACTATATCTACATCTATCTATCTATCTATCTATCTATCTATCTATATATATATATATATATTTTGTTGTTGGTGGTGGTTTTTTTCAAGACAGGATTTCTTTGTGTAGCCCTGGCTGTCCTGGAACTTACTCTATAGACCAGGCTGGTCTCAAACTCACAGAAATTCACCTGCCTCTGCCTCCTGAGTGCTGGGATTAAAGACGTGTGCCACTACCTCCTGGCAATAATCATTTTAATATCCTTAAAAACCTTGTTGCTTACAAACCAAAGATGTAGCAGGGCATGGTGGTGCATGCCTTCAGTCTCAGCACTCAGGAGGTAAGGGCAGGGAGATCTCCATGAATTTGAACCCATATACATATACATATACATAAACATATACACCTGTAAATCCATCTGTAGGTTTATCAAAGTCTATAGAGCGTGCCCTCAGTATCCATGAGGGACTGGGTATAGGATCCCCTTAGAAATGAAACTCTAAATGGTTAAGTCTTTTTAATAGAAAAATGGTACACACACTCTTTCTGCTAGTCATTAAATCACTTCTAGATGTCTGATTAAATGCCACATGAAGGACTGTTATACAATAGTAGTTAGGGAATCATCTCTGTAGTTGACTCAATCTATAATACAGAACCTTGGGATACAGATGCCAGCTGCATACATATAAACCACAAAATTACAAAAAAAAGAAAACCTACCTAAAGGGTTACCATGACAAAGAAGAACTGAACTCTTTCCTTGGATTCAAGTAGGATTCAAGACACAGGGGGTGGAGGCTCCCTAGGGAGCCCTTGCTGGCCAGTTCTACACTTCTAAGAAGAGCGCACACTGCCAAATGTTTATGCTAGACTTTCTGTTCAACTGAGACTCCTAGATGTGGGGAGGAGGGGGCTCAGAATGCACACAGCCAAGGGATCCATACCTTTTCTTTTAAGAGTGGTGGCCAAGGGCAAGAAGTAAGTGGTGAAGAAACCAAGCCTGGTTTCCCGAACATGATCGCGGATAACAGGCAGCAGCCAGCTCCGTGGGAAATCCAGAGTCTCCCTGTGGGAAGGGTTCAGTGAGAAGAGGTGGCAGAATCAGACTGAAGGTCCCTCTGTGTGGAACATTTAGTGGACACCCTTCCTGGGACAGAGCAAGCTGCATGTGTCTCCTGAAGCCAAGCAGGGTCACACTCACTCAGAGCCATCGATTTCCAAGGGCACGGCCTGCAACACCACCTCGGGACCCATGCTGGTCACTGCAGCCCCCACAGCCTGGTCTAGGGCTACTGTGTGGGGGAAGTGAGGAGAGAGGCGCAGGTCACACAGGGACTGGAGGCACTGGAACAAAGAGGGTACAGAGAGACATGATGGCAGGGCCAGGGTGTAACGCTGCAGCAGAGCAATTGCCTAGCACAGTGGAGGTCTGTGATGAAGCTCCAGCATACGAGAAACAACATGCAATCTTTCTGCTGACCAGAGAATGGTAGCTGACTTATCAAAAGGCTCCTTACTCTCTAATGGTTTTGTTACAGACCCAGATTTCAGAGAAGGGATCCAAGGTCTAGACCAGGCTAGGCTTCTTTCCAAAGGATGGAACCAGATTCTGGACACAGATGAAGCCCACCGCTTCATCTATTCATACATACTAATGATCCAACTGAATCAGTGGTGTGTCCAATCCCTTCCTAAGGCCCAGGACCTTTAAAAGGTCAGTTTCATTTAACATGAAAAACTATAAAATGTCACAAATGCAGATTCCAATTATCTTAAGGAATAGGAAGATGTGACCAAGGCTGGCCTACAGCCAACTGTGGCTTGTACTGAGGGGGCCGAGGAGCGCTCTTCAGTTCCCCTCAGTACCAACCAACCTTGCTTCTCATAGCCTTGCCTGGTTTGCCAATCCTCTAACCCCGACCCAGCCGAACCAGAAAGCAAGGAGAAGAAGAAATGAGAAAGACCCAGGAGCTAATCCACCAGCTGCAACTTGACCTGGGATCTACTCAGGATTCTCGGTCCTGGATATTTTACCCTGGGCTGGAGAAACCCTGAGATCTAAGGCTGTTTAAAATATCAACACTGTACTCTCTGGTTACACAGCATTTAGAGGATTAAAATTTGAGAGGCTGGAGAAATGGCTCAGCAGTTAAGAGCACTGCTGCTTTGCGGAGGGCTGGGATTTAGTTCTCAGTACCAACATGGTGGGTCACAACCATCTGTAGTTCTAGTTCCAAGAAATCTAAGACTCCCCTCCCCTTTCTCATCTCCTAGGACATCAGGCACATGTGTGTGTGTGTGTGTGTGTGTGTGTGTGTGTGCGCGCGCGCACATATACACACACACATATACATACATATACACATACAGATCAAAACTCTTATAAATAAATAAACCTTTAAGGTTTAAAAGGAGGGCTGGAGAGATGGCTCAGCAGTCAAGAACATGGCTGCTTTTCTAGAAGATGAGGGTTCAATTCCTATCACCTACATAGCTGCTCACAACCATCTGTAACTCCAGTTCCCTCTGATCTAACACACTCATACATGCAAACAAAACAGCAATGCACATCAAAGACAGACAGACAGAGACAGAGACAGATAGATATTTGAAAAAAAAAGAAAACAGGGCCAGGGCCCCGCAGGATTGTAAATCACCTTCAAGCAAGGGAACTGGGCTGGTGTGGTGGTTCCATCTGCCCACCCTGCTTGCTCTTCCCACACTGGTCACCTGGAGCCATGGTACCAGGCACCTGCTGTGGGCACTGTCAACATGGGGGACGTAAAGTGTAGACATGTTCTTCCTGGCTAAGAGCCCTCAGACCAAGGACCCAAGTGCTACCAGTGCCCGGGCCCCAGGAGCCACCAGCTCACCTTCTTCATCACAGGATGGGCCTGCTTTCCACAAGCTTCAAAGAAGACACCCAGGAGCTGCAGCACAGAGCTCCAGGCCGCATGAAATTTGTATGTGAGGCCCTCTTCCACTGCCCTGCCAAGAAACAAGACAGTCAGGGCCACAGTCTCACCATCCCAGGAAATAACACGAGTGGGTACTGTGAGCCACAGACCTCACTAGCTTGTAGAGGGGAAGGTCCCAGGAGGACAAAGCAGAGAGCTAACGCATAGACATGCTTTTAGTTACATAGTCCTACTGACTGAAGAGAAATGTAATGTAGTAATATGCCCCATTGTCAGATGAGGAAACCGAGGCTCAGAGACATGAAACCACCTGCCAGTCACTGCACCGGACTCCTCGGCCTGGGTTCTATGCTGTCCCATGCATTCTCTACCTGACCTGGAGGGGGGAGGATGGCTGGGAACAGGTGGCCTGAGCAGAGAGGAAAAGTCTTCCTGTGTATACTTGGCTGGCCCCATCTCCCCCCAGCTTATCTGTGGCCCTGACGTTAGGTAGAAAGGGCCAATGAGCAGCAGGGTTGGCCAGCTGAGGTCACGAGTCTTTACTCCTTCAGAGTCCCTCATACCTCCCGCTGGCTATACAGGAACATTACCGTGCTCTGTCCCTGCCTATTAGTCCCCAGAGTACCAGATAGAACAAACAGACCCAGGAGATACACTCAGGACCCTCCCCTTTCCAGGGATTGCTTGGCACACTGTGGCCATGTCTGTGAAAGGCTCCTCACAGATGTTGAGGATAACCCAGCAGACTCCATGGTCAGCCTTTTACTATTAAGATGATCTCTCCCAGCTGTAACAGGTGTTAATACCAGTCTCCTAGCACAACACAAGGGCCAGCAGGTTCTGTTTCCTTCTTTTATTTCTTTTTCTTTTTTTCAGATTTATTTATTATATATGTAAGTACACTGTAGCTGTCTTCACACACTCCAGAAAAGGGAGTCAGATCTCTTTACAGATGGTTGTGAGCCACCATATGGTTGCTGGGATTTGAACTCATGACCTTCGGAAGAGCAGTTGGCGCTCTTAGCCGCTGAGCCATCTCACCAGTCTAGGTTCTGTTTCCTGAATGCCTAGCTACATACATGCCTGGTGCTGATCTCCCACAGAGGAGGACTCAAAGGCCTCAAGAGGCAGTGGAGATTGCTCCAGATACCTTGGGTTTCCAAGCAACAGAGCTGGATTCAAAGCCAGTTCCTGGGTCCAGAAGCTCAGAATGAGCCACACTCTTCCATCACGTAGTATGGCACCTCTCCTAAGTGCCTCTGAAACACAGCACAGCCATTGGCAGGAGCTGCTCACTCAGGCAGATGCCTGGCACTTATGCCTCTCTATAGAGCACCTGGTTCCGGGAGCACTAACCAAAGTGGTAAACGGAGCTCGAGACTTCCAACAAGGTCCCCTTTGTACCCATCTAATGGGGACCCACACTCTCACCTGAACATCTTAGCGATGTACTGGGGAGGGCCCGAGGCTGAAGAGGTCACAGAGCCAATGTCAGCAATGTGTGGAGCCACACACTCCTTCAGGATCTCCTACAGAGAGAGGCCAGGCCGTCTTGTCCAAGGTATACCCCCACTCCCACACACCCTCCCACACAGCTGCTTTTCGAAGTTCCAAAAGCCTGTCTCCCACGGTAAGAAGCTCCCCTAGTACAAAGCTGGGCAGGTAAGGTGGCCTGGGAGACAGAACGGCAGGCCACGCAACCTATGCCACAGTGGGGTTCAGCAGGAAGACATACCTTCAGAGTCTGGGTAGCAGCCACCACCACTTGTGAATGAGGGGAGAGAAGACAGGTCACTGCAG
Source organism: Mus pahari (assembly GCF_900095145.1). Taxonomy (NCBI): domain Eukaryota; kingdom Metazoa; phylum Chordata; class Mammalia; order Rodentia; family Muridae; genus Mus; species Mus pahari. The sequence continues at coordinate 153,305,653 of NC_034590.1, forward strand.
TTCCAAAAAATCGAGCAAGATGGCCTAGTCCCAGGTCTCGCTGCAACCTGTCAAGGCAAAACATTTCTGTGGAAATTTCTATCCTTAAATCATTTCTATCCTTAGAGTAACAAGACATGGGGTTTAGGTTTACTTAAACTGCCTTTAGGTAGCTTGGCACACAGAATGAGCTTGTCTTCCTTAATACCTCCTTCTTCCCTGACCCTCATGCTTTCCAGGGTCAAATCAAAAGTTGCTTTTTTTTTTTTTGTAAATTAATTTATTTATTTCATGTATGTGAGTACATTGTTGCTGTCTTCAGACACACAGAAAGAGGGCATCGGATCCCCATTACAGATGGTTGTGAGCCACCATGTGGTTGCTGGGAATTGAACTCAGGACCTCNGGAAGAGCAGGCACTGAGCCATCTCTCCAGCCCAAATCAAAAGTTTTTACCATAATATACAAACAAGATAATAAATAAACACTGCTAACATGCTTGTGACACTCCACACCAACTACTGACATAACAGATATTTCACTCCAACCTTGCAGCCATTACTAAGTCTACTTTCCACTCTACAGATGATGAAACTGAGACACGTGGGGCAGAGTGAATGGGACTCATGCACCCAGGCAATCTGAACCCAAACATAAAAACAAAAAGCATCACACTGAGGGTCAGCAAGATTGCTCCATGGTAAGGGCTCCCCTCAACCCTGGCCACTAAGCCTGAGGAGTGATCTCTGGAGTTTATCCAGGATAGGAGACACCCACTCCTGAGAGTCTCCTGATTTAGACATGCATGCCATGGCACATGCATGCCACACACAACACACATATACACACAACATAAGATAATGCTGGGCTGCGGAGGGGCTCAGTAGGCTGCTTAGTCTGAGCATGAGGGTCTCTGTTTGAATCCCTCAAACCCTCACAAAGCTGAGCACGGCACTGATGCCAGCACATCTTCAGCAAGACAGGAGGTGGAACAGGAGGGTCCCTGGCAACTTGCAGCCAGTCAGCCCGGCATATGCCACAGCAAACAATAAAGTGACCATGTTTCATACAAGAAAGACAGGAGGTTTTTTGTTTTTTTGTTTTTTTTTTTTTTTTGGTTTTTTGAGACAGGGTTTCTCTGTATAGCCCTGGCTGTCCTGGCTGTCACTTAGTAGACCAGGCTGGCCTCAAACTCAGAAATCCACCTGCCTCTGCCTCCCAAGTGCTGGGATTAAAGGTATGTGCCACCACGCCTGGCTGACAGGTTTTCTTAGTACTTAGCATTTAGCACTTTCTTTAAGTGCTCTGACTGTGGCATGTGTGTACCAGTAACTCAACACCTATCAGCTCACACACATAATACTTGCACATAAATAAACACACACACACACACACACACAATTAAAATTAACAAATAAAGACCACACCAAGACTAGGTATGATGGCTCACAATTACAATCCCAGAAGTTAGGAAGCTGACGCAGGCCAGGCCAGGCATGTCAGTACATGTGTTTAATGCCAGCACTCGGGAGGCAGAGGGATATAGATATTTGTGAATTCAAGACAGCCTTGTCTATAGATCTAGTCAGAGCTATATAAACATCTTCCAAAACAACTAAACAACCAAACAAAACAAACAAAAACAACCAACCAAACAAACCCAACAACTAAACAAAACAAAGAATCCAGCTGAGATGGCTCAGGGGTAAAGATGCTGTGACCAAGTCTGATGACCTGGAATTCACATGATGGAAGGAGAGGACTGACTCCTAAGAGTCTCTCCTTCCACAAAAAAGAAAACAATATCCCCTTCACCAAAAAGCACAGAGCAAGCCGAGAATCGGGCTCTAAGCTGCCGCCAGTCCAGAAGACGCTGTCCTGCTGCTCAAAGCTGGCTAGTTGCTGCTCCAGTGACGAAGGAACTGTACAGAACGGCCACGCTGCCCACTCTTGCTTTCCTAAGGTAAGAGCAGGTTCTCACCCACACAACACAGGCCTTGGTACTGAATGGCCTCTCCAGCTTCTGGCTCTTGTCCCCCACATCTGCATGAACAGCAACCTAAAGGGAGACCCTAGACGGACTTCCACCATCCCTACCTGACCAGGTTGATGTGGGCTTTCTCCATGACCTTAAGCCAGGCCAGCAGGGGCTGTAAATCATTCTCACTGGGAATGTAGTCATATAGTGCCTAGAGGTGAGACAGAAATGCACATGAGAGTCTCAGTCAGCAGTAGCCCGAGGCTGTCGGCCCTTTCCTAGGCTCTTGGTGAAAGCACTGTTGTGCATCTGGCCTCCCCCACTCCACACTCAACCCTTCCAGGTCCAATATTCCAGGAACGAAAGGCTCTAGGAGTGGAAGTGAGGTGCCTCACACTCCTCCCGGGAATCACTGAAGTAGAGCCCTTCTCTGAGGAACCACACTTCAGTGTGTATTTTGCAAACAATTTTGGGAAGATGTATGTCCCCCTCTGGAAGTCTTCCCACAGATATCCGAGGTTAGAAGCCCTCTTAAGCTGAAACCCTTTCATGTATTTTAATTAATTTATTAATTAGTTAGTTAGCTAGTTAATTAATTAATTATATGTAAGTACACTGTAGCTGTCTTCAGACACTCCAGAAGAGGGCGTCAGATCTTGTTACAGATGGTTATGAGCCACCATGTGGTTGCTGGGATTTGAACTCTGGACCTTCGGAAGAGCAGTCGGGTGCTCTTACCCACTGAGCCATCTCACCAGCCCCCCCCTTTTTTTCTTTTTAAAGATTTATTTATTTTATGTATATGAGTACACTGTAGCTATCAGACACACCAGAAGAGGAGATCAGATCCCATTACAGATGGATGTGGTTGGTGGGAATTGAACTCAGGTCCTCTGGAAGAGCAGTCAGTGCTTTTAACCTCTGAGCCATCTCTCCAGCCCTCCCTTTCACATCTTAACTAGATCAGGAGTACGTGCCTATCCCCCATGACCACTGATGCAGTTTCAGTGGCCTCTCTCCTGTCTGCAGGCTTGGCTATTCTCCCTGGCACAGCTTAGCCCAAGCAACCTCACTGCTGTAGAAGGCAGCAGAGCTGGCACCCCGGCTATGAAGTCTACCCTCCCCAACACCAGGCCTCACCGTGATGATCTGGGCGTTGAGTTCTGCTGAGAGGGTGCTAGGGCTGGGCTTGGCATGGAAGAGGTTATGGAAGGCCTGCATGGCACAGGCTGTCACGAGCTGCAGGAGATACACAGACTTAGCAAGGAGACACAAAGTCCACAGCTGCCCTGGAGCTTCCAGCCCCCACTCCATCACACGAGCTGCATGGAGCCTACAGGTCCCCTGGACTCTCAGACACCCTTAAGATTGTCACTCTAGTAAGACATGGCAACCAACAAGAAACTTTAAAGGACATAGGGACTAAGACACAGCTCAGTGCTAGAGCCTTACCTAATACACAAAAGGCCCTGTACGAAATCCCAAGAACACTTAAATTAGGGCTCAACAGGTAAAGTGCTTGCCGCCCAAGTCTGACAGCCTGAGCTTATTCTCTAAAACTCATGTAAGGATGGAAGACAGAGTCCTAAAGATGGAAGAGAGTTGACTTCCTAAAGCAGCTCTGTGACTGCGCACGCACAGACGACGCATGCAGAGGAATCGGAAGTCAGCTTCCACACAGCCTTTAGATGAGCCAGCCCACTCGGCCAGCAAGGATGGTACACTGTCTTGTCTTTGGCTTATGGTGAAAGCAGGGTCAGGACAGAGAGCCCTGGCCTCCTAGCAGCAGGGATTACAGACCTCTCAGGAAGCCTGGCACCACTCACTCACTGAGTTCCCATTCCTCCTGTGTCTAGCCCTTACCACGTGGTTCAAGGTCATGACCCGAAGCAGAGTCTCACTGCAGCTCTTCACCAGGCCTTCTGGGAAGCAGGGCAGCATGTCTTTCAGCAGTGTTAGCATGTGCAGTGTGGTGGTGGCCTCTTTGGAACCTGGCAGAAAAAGGGGAGATGTACTCCTAATCTTCCAGTATTCCCCCCACTTCCCCTCCACCTGCCCTGGTCCTAGCTGCCTCACCTCCAGACTTCTCAATCTCCTGGATGCAGAACTTGGCAGTGGAGATGGCAGCAGGATGATGGGCGGGGGCCTTTTCACCAAACATGAAGTCACTGCCCTTGAGAACTGAGCACACTCCATGCTGAGCAGCCTTACGGATCTAAAGGGAAAGCAAATGGGAACAAGGATAGGTATTTGGAGACTTGGCACAACCACCATTAGCAGCCTGATGGAACACCTACTATATAATACCCACTGTTATAGCAAGATATATACTACAGAATCCTAAGCCCGTTAACTAGCCAAATGTCCCCGAGGCAGCCCAGAGACTCAAATCTCTGAGCAACAGGGTCCTCATCTTCAGACAGGGATACAGTCATTTAATTATCCAGCAATATCAGGACCACTGCTCTAAGTATTAACCAAGTGTCAGTAAGCAGTACATGATACTTGCCTGAGGAAAGAAAATAAGCAAATATAGAGCAGAAAATAAAAGATACTTGCAGATACTGTGGAGATGGTTCAGAGGTTAAAAGCACTAGCTACTCTTGCAGAGAATCAAGGTACAGAAACTTACAACCACCTCTAAGTCTGGTTTCTGGGCATCTGATGTTCTGGTCTGGCCTCCACAGGCTCCAGGCATACACATAATACACATACATACATGCAGGCAAAACACCCACATAGCTCTGGGTGATGGCATATACTTACTTTTATATTTATTTTATGTGCATTGGTGTTCTGCCTGCATATATATGTCTGTGAGGGTGTTGGGTCCCCTGGACCTACAGCTACAGATGTGTGGTTGCTGGCAATTGAACCCTGGCCCCTGGAAGAGCAGTGTTCTTAACTGCTGAGCCATATCTTCAGCCCCAATGGTTTACTCCTTTAATCTCAGCACTAAGAAGACAAAGGCAGACAGATCACTGAGTTCTGAGGCCAGCCAGGGCTATATGGTGAGGCCCTGTCACAAAAACAAACAAGCAAGCAAACAAAGAACAAATGACATTCTTACACAAATAAAAACTATTTTTTTAAAAAGATATTTTGCTAACAAAGTGTCACTCTAATGAAGTGACATTGTAACAGCGACCTAAAGAAGGTGTGCTAATGATCACATGAATACGCAAGGAATCATCATATGTTCCCAGCCCTAAATCTCTAAGGAAGCAGCACAGACCCTCTTGGTGAGTGCCTGCTATAAAGCAGGGACTGCCCCAGGCCTGAGACTCCACACAACTCTGCTGCAAGACTAGAACTATCTCTTAGTTAGGAGGCCCAGGCTTACAGACATTAAGTTACTTGCCCAAGGTGATAACTCAAGATGAACTAGAAGCCAGCTCAGAGCTGGGATTGGTGATAGGCTTGTAATTCCAAATGCTGGGGAGGCTGAGAGGGTAAGTCAAAAAGTTCAAGGTCTGCCCAGACTAGACTACAGAGTGAGTGCACAGCCAATCTGGGTAGTTTAGTAGGATCCTCTCTATCAAAACAACACAGCAAGAATGTGGCTGGAGAGATAGCTCAGTGGTAGAGTGCTTGTCTAGTATGTATGGGGCCCAAGGTTCAATGCTCAATAACTGCTCAATATGGCAACAACAGAAATGTAGCAGGAGGGGGAGGAAGACTGCCATCTCCCTGCCAAGAAGAATGGAGGGCGAGGAGGCTCAAGAGAGCCTCAGAAGCACTGGCTGTGACTACCCTGCTGGAGAAGGGTGCTCCTTGTTTTCTGGATTTAAGTGGACAAGGTCTCAGAAGAGCAGGAAGCAGAATCTCAGGGAAAACTCAGGACTTGGGCTGGGAATGGTGGTACAAGCCTTTAATCCCAGGCAGGTGGATCTCTGGATTCAAAGCCAGCCTGGTCTACATAGCAATATCCAGGTCATCCAGGGGCTATAAAGTGAGACCTTGTCTCAAATAATAGAAACAACAAACTGCAAAACCTCAGGACTTAGGGTTAGGGAGAAGGCTTAGCAAGTAAGTGTGTTTGTACAAATATGAGGACGAATTCAAATCCTCAGAACCGAAGAGAATACAGGAAAGCGGTGGGGGCTGGAGAGATGGCCCAATGGTTAAGAACACTTACTGCTTTTCTAGAGGACATGGGCTTGGTTTCCAGTATCCGTAACTGCCTATAACTACAGTTACAGAGGACTCAATACCTTCTTGTGGCCTCTAAGCATATGTGCACAGATGTCACACACACTCACACAAATACAAATAACTCTTTTAAAAAGTAAAATTCAGGCACAGGTTACAGCATGCACTTGTAAGCCCTGAAACTATACAGGGTGCAGACAGGAGGATCACTGGAGCTTACCGGCCTCCAGCCTTGCTCCAGGCTCAATGAGAGACTCTGGGAATAAAGGAATAAGGCTGAGAATGGTAAGGGCAGGACACTTTCTGTGCACATGTGTGACTATGTGCATCCTACACACATGCAAACACACATGCGCACATCCAACCAAGAAAAAAACCAAACCAGGAATGTAAGTCCTAAGTCCTTTCCAACCCAGCTCAGACAGGTTGGTTGTGGGGCAGCCAGAGTCTCACCTTTGGTTTGGCATGCACAGTGAAGCTCAGCAGTCCATGGTACACCTGAAGGGTGATAGGATAGCCCCAGGCTTCCAGGTCTTGCTTCCGAAGGAGGATGGCCAGGCAGGAAAGGACCTTAAAGAAAAATGTAGACAATCCCTCAGCTCTATCAATCACAGGGAAAGAGTCCAGGGTCTCACCAATCCTGGAAAAGCCCAAAGAGATCTGTTTAAGGGTATATGGAGTACCACCTATACCACTGCCAAAGAAGGACCCATGCTTTAACCACACCCACTAATTCAGGGATCTGCGGCACTGACCCATCGGAGCGCAGAGGTGGAAGCACTGCTGGCCTGGGCAGACATGATGTTCATGAAGGCTTTGGAGGTATCAGAGAACTTCTTCATGAGCACAGGACTTGGCACACTGTGGAGAAGATACAGAGTCAATCCGGAGCAGCCAAGAAAAGCAACTGAGACAGGCCCTGGTGTTACAGGACGCGCACTCTGGCCCAGCCTTTCAACAAGTCACCAATCAGCACAGGAGCTCATGTGTCTGCCACTCAGGTTAGTGTACTCTCCATGCCTGAGCTCTGAGTCTCTTCCTACCTACCAGCCAGGCTCTGTACTACCGAATAAGGGCATCCCAGGGTCACATAACCTCATAGAAGCCTCCGGCCTTCCTTGTGTAGCCAGGTGCCCATGATTCAGCCCCACTGCCCTTCCCCAGAAACCAGCATATGATAGCCCAAGGCACATACAGGGCTTGATGCAGAATGCCTGTGGACACTCAAGTGTCTTCTTTTGATTTTCTTCCCTGGGTACTTTTTGTTTTTTAAAGATTTATTTTATTTATATGAGTACATTGTATATGTCAGACACACCAGGAGAGGGCATCAGATCCTATTACAGATGGTTGTGAGCCATCATGATCCTCTACAAGAGCAGTGTCCACTCTTAACGACTAAGACAGCTATCAAGCTTATGTGGCTCACTCAGCCTGCCTTCAAACTTCCTATGTAGCCAAAGATGACCTGAACTCCTGATTCTTCTGCCTCTACCTCCCAAATGCTAGGAATACAGGTTCTCAAGTATCTTTTAAAATATTTATTTTTTGCCGGGCATGGGGGCTCACGCCTTTAATCCCAGCACTTGGGAGGCAGAGGTAAGTGAATTTCTGAGTTCGAGGCCAGCCTGGTTTTCAGAGTAAGTTCCAGGACAGCCAGGGCTACACAGAGAAACCCTGTCTCGAAAAACCAAAAAAAAAAAATAAAATAAAATTATTTTTTGATTGCTAATCATGGTAGAATATACAGTCACAAAATTCACCAGGTCAAGTTATAAAAGCTACTTTTAATTCTAACCTAGGATCAGCTGGGAAGTGAATGTTAATGAGGCTCTGTGTATACTGGGCTGACCTATAGCCATGTCTGTGGGTGTTTGTCTTAAGCTAATTTATGTTAGAAGACCCACTCCGCTGTGTGTGGGGAATCCTGAACTGTGTAAGACTGGAGATGCGCCGGGCGGGGTGGTGGAGCACGCCTTTAATCCCAGCACTTGGGAGGCAGAGGCCAGCCTGGTCTACAAAGNGAGTTCCAGGACAGCCAGGGTTATACAGAGAAACCCTGTCTCAAAAAAAAACAACAAAACAAAACAAACAAACAAAAACAAAACAAAACAAAAAACAACAACAACAACAAAAGAACACCTGCTGTCCCTGCAGAAGACATGGGTTAAATCCCCAGCACCCACACTGGGTTGATCACAGCTGGATATAACTGCGACTCCCTCTTCTGGTCTCCACTGTACCTACAGACCAGAATCTGTGTGTTCATGGTGCACACAGATTCTCACACATGTGCATTCTGTGGGGGCATTAGAGGGCAGTGAACCCTTCAAAGCTGGAGTTACAGGCATTTGTGAGCTGCCTGACATGGAGTACTGAGATCTGAAAGCTGGTCTTCATGTACTCTTAACTGCTGAGCTGTCTCTCCAGCCCAAATATTTTCATCTTAAAAACCAAGTGTGGTGGCCAGGCAGTGGTGGCGCACGCCTTTAATACCAGCACTTCGGAGGCAGAGGCAGGCGGATTTCTGAGTTCCAGGACAGACAAGGCTACATAGAGAAACCCTGTCTCAAAAAGCCAAAAAAAAGTATGTGGGCTAGAGAGACATATTCTGTCTCTCTGCCTCTCTCATATATACAGACAGACAGACAGACACACAGACATACAGACACACACGGAGACACACACACACAGACACACACGCACACACACACACACAATACGTCTGCCAAGCCGCAGTCACACTCACCGCTTCAGGACAAGGTTCAGTAGGTATGCAACAGCAGCCAGTGACTCTGGGGACTCCACTGCTTCCATTGTTGTCATCTGAGGGCCAGAGTGAGAGGTACAGACAGGTAAGCAACAGAATGCACACACAGGAAACCACGGGTGGCAGGTGGAACCCACATGCTGTGCTGAGTTATGATCAAGAACCTCTTCAAAGTACGTAAGGTTCAAGTCTGAGCTCTGCCACTGTGTAACTTTGGCCTAGTAACCTTACATTTCTTACTTTATTCATTTATTCTTTGAGACTACAGTTTATCACTATGTAGCCCTGGCTGGCCTTAAACTCAGAGATCCACCTGCCTCTCCCTCTGTCTTCCAAGTGCCCTAGTAACCTTTTGTTTTCTTCTTATAAAATAGAGATAAGAATATTTTTGTCTTGCTTGGCATAGTGGTGGCATTCTCCATTAAAATAAACAATCAACCTATCTCAAAAAGAAAGAACCTACCATCTTGTGGGCTAAGGATACAGTTGAGTTACTTAAGGCATATGTAAAGCCCTGGGAGCAATTCCTTGTACTGAAAACAAAACAAAACAAAACAAAACAAAAAAAAAAAAAAAACACAGCAGCAATGATGCTGTACCTGAAGTTACAGCTCACAGCCCTTGGGAGGCTAAGGCAGGAAGACTGACATCATTTCAAGAGCAGTCTGAGTTACACAACTAGCCCAAACTGTCCTCCATTATTAGGTAATTTCTGGAAAACTCAACGGTACATTCATGAGGATAAAAATAGTAAACAGTATGCTAGTATTATAATGGATATAATCTTGTCCTGCCCTGTCCTGTCCTGTCCCTAAAAGAACCATAGGGACCTTAGAAGTCATTTCTAAAGGGTATTCCAGTTCTAACTGGTCTTCATAAGATAGTGGGCTTCTGTCTTACAAGGCTGAGACAGTAAATGCCACCAACCTTACTCACAATCCACCAGAGAACAGAAGCACTTTCGCCCACTGGAGGTTGCCCTGGCCCCACAGGCCAGGGGCACCTGTCTTCTCTTGATAGCCTGACTGACCTACTGCTCACTCGGAACACGCAGCCCCCATCACACACACTCACCAGAGCAGCAAAGTACTCAGTCTCCGTCTCCTTGCCTCCCTGGGATCGAATCACCTCTGTAACAGCAGCCAGCACAGCGCAGATCTGCACCGGGGGGGGGGGGGGGGAAGAGAGAAAGTATCCATTCTGAACATAACCCTGGCCTGGGTAGCCCCTTGCCCTTTCCCAAGTTGATGTCCTGATGAAACCCAAAGTCAGGCAAGATCTGAGTACACAGCTGGAGGACATACCATAGGGCCTAGGAAACAGGATGCCCAAAACCATGCCTGCTCCATGGCCACCTCAACTGCTCCACTGTTTCCTATAGAAACACCTCTGTGAATACACGCACTGTACACTGCACACAAACTGGAACAGATAGTCAGCCACAGGAGGTTGATAATACGGGGACTGGGGAGGGGCTAGAGGGGAGGGGCTAGGAGGAGCAGAGGGAAACAACAGTCAGAAGGAAGTGATGGTGGTGATGATGAACTATTTTAGAGTTGATAGGCTTTTTTGTTATTTTTGTTTTGTTTTGTTTTTTTGAGATAGAGTCTCAATATGTAGCCAAGGCTAGCTTCAAACTGACAGCAATTCTCCTGCCTCGGCTTTCCAAGTCCTGAAATTACAATAGGCATGTACTGTCATGCCCAGAAAATGAGATTTAAATGTTATATGACTTCTGAAAAACAACAACAAAACAAAACCCCCAACGATGTGAGAACAATTAGATACAATAACTTGGAAATACTGTTTTGTCAGTGACAAAGCTGGAGAGCAGTGGATATAAAACATAACTATATTTCAATAAACCCTAGTAAACATACACAACGTTGAACAGAACTCGGTATGGTGGCACACACCTGTAATCCCAGCACTCCAAAGGCCGAGGCAAGAGAATTACCGTGAGTCTGAGGCCAACCTGAGCCACAAAGTGTGATCCAGGCCAACCTGAGTTTGACTAAACCACCTTGTCATCGGGCAGTGGCATACACCTTTAATCCCGGCACTTGGGAAACAGAGTCTTATAGATCTCTTGAGTTCAAGGCAAGCCTTGAGTGAGACCCTAGGCTAAAAACCAAAACAATAACCACAACAGGCCCTGACTGATGGCGCTGAGCATCTACACGACTCAGTAGTTAGGGACCCCTGCTGCTCTTGCATGGCACTGGAGTCTGGTTCCTAGCACCCACACCAGGTAGCTCATGGCTAACTCCATCTCCTGCTCCAGGAGATATGACTTCCATGGATACATACATGTGCAGACATGTGCACACAAACTCACCACTCAAACTGAAATAAATAAAAGACAGAATCTAAAGAAATAACACAAAGGCTGACTAAAAGTGTTGAAATGCTAATATTTTATATATACTGGTCGAATACATTAATTTTACCCATTTCTTTTTACTTTTTAAATGTAGCTTCTAAAATTCAAAAATCACTCGTGGCTCACTTTATAGCACTACTTGGCAGTGCTAGTCTAGAAATACACAGTGTGACCCATTAACAATGCCCACTGGAGTAACTCAAATCGGGAAACTAGCTATAACACTTTAGTCTATTTATATCTCTTTGTATCATTTAGCATTTTGATATTCCTCATTTAAATAAAAATTATAAACATATTAACTTTGAAATGTCAGTTGAGTAAAACATTTTTCGTTAAACAAAACAGATCCTAAACCAGTTATTCGCCATGAACTTGAACACTAGCATCCCTGGAAATACAGTAAAGATTCCTGGATGAAGAGCTGAGGAGACAAAGGCTGACACCATTTCTACCCTCAATCTGGCTCAGCCAGTAAAGGTACTTGCTCCCAAACCTGCCAAGTTGAATTTGATCCCTGAGCCCCACATGGTAAAAGAGAAAGGTCCCCCCTAAAGTCGTCTTCTGACCTTCATGCCCATGCTGTGACACACACAATCAAAATTAATACACTTTGTTGAGCATGATGACACAAACCTTTCACACACACACACAAACACACACACTTGAGGCACAAAGGCAGAATGATCTCTATACTTTGAAGCCAGTCTGGTCTAAATATGGAAACTTTGTCTCAAAAAAATAACAAAAAATTTCAGGGGGCTGGTGAGATGGCTCAGTGGGTAAAAGCACCCTAATGCTCTTCCAAAGGTCCAGAGTTCAAATCCTAGCAACTACATGATGGCTCATAACCATCCATAACAAGATCTGACGCCCTCTTCTGGAGTGTCTGTAGACAGCTATAAGTGTACTTACATATAATAAATAAATAAATCTTAAAAAAAAAATTTCAAACCTATATGAACCACACACAATTTTTAAGGGGACTCTGCCCAAGGAGGGTATATGTGAAAGGCACAAAGGGTAAGAGAGATGACACATCCTCCAGAAATACCAGTTGCTGTCACCAGAGCTGTATGAAAGTCATCTTGAATGTGCCCCACCTACTGCCCTACAAACTCAGCAACCAATCTCCTACCTCCTTGTGAGCAGCTGAGTTGGATTCCCAGAAGCGCTGCACTTTGCTGAAAGTGACGTTTGTACAGTCTGACAAGCCACTCAGAAACGTGCCCGAGGACTTCTCAGTGAAAGCCACCTCCGGCTCTTGGTCCATGGTCGTGTCAGAGGCTTGGCTTTTGCCCAGGCTCAGGGTGCCCGACTGCAGCTCATTATGCAACTTCACAGCATCAACTGTCAGGTCGCTCTTTCCTGAGAACCAGAGTAACAAGGTAATGGCCCCATTTCCACCCAAACTTCCTTTAGCTGAAGGAACAGAACCCCTAAGAAACAAGCCAGAGGGTTTAGGACCCCCCCCCCCAATCCCAGCGGCTGGATTCCAAACCAGGCTTGCCTGCACTGCCCTGTGTACGCTTGCAACTTTCAAAGCCAAGAGAAAGGAACCCCCAGATCTGTTTCTGCTTCCCTGTACTAAAGGCACAGCGACATCCAGAGCCAGGGTCACTGTACGGAGACACTCGAAGGCTGAAGATGTGTGTTAGTAGTTGAGTGTTTAATTAGCGTGCACAAAGTCCTGGGCTCGCTCCCTGAAACTCCCTCAACACAGACATAAATCTAAAGAGGCACCCAAGGGTAGTGACGGCCATGTATCCCATCCCTGAGACCGCGGTCATTTCCCTTCAGAGGACAGTTTCCGCATCTGTCAAACTCGAGGGGCGGGCCTTCACAGTGAACGCCATGGCTGACATTATAAAGTGGCAAGCCGAATGCCACAAGATGCCGCCCAAGAAATCCCACGGCCCGGCTACCTGACGGGCGGCTGAAGAAGCGGCTCCGAGCGGCCTGGCGATGGCGGCAAGTGGCGGGGTTGCTGTCGCTACTGTGCCCTTTCTTCCAGCGCTTCAGCTTGGCCGAGACACCAGAGGGCAATTTCCCCGAGCGACCCATGTTGACCGAACGGTGGCTCGCACTCGCTCAGAGAACACGCGTCCACGTCCGCCGAGAAGGTAGCAGAATCCACAGCAGAACCCACGTGTGTATCCCCCGCCGGCTTCGCAGCCCCTTCCTCTGATGTCACTTCCTGTCTGCAATCTGTTACCATGGCAAAACCAATCAACATCCGTTCTGAGGCTTCCTATTTGCGCTGAGAATTTACGCTGGGGAAGGAGTTCTGGTGTTTCAGATGCTATATGGGCTCCTGCTGCACCGCCAAGATTCATGGCCGTGGAGAAAAACCTTATAAAACGGGAATTTCTTTGGCATTAAAAGACAAATTTATACTACTCTCAAAAAATCGGTTGTTCAAGCTGGGCGTGGGGTCCTTACACTTGTAATTCCAGCAAACTGGAAGTCTGTTGTGAGTTTAAAGCCAGCCTAGTCTCCATACTGCGAGATGCAAGATCCTGTCTAAAAACAAAAATAACAAAATAAATACATCACTAATCCCAGCGCCTAAGCAACAGAGGTAGGTTGATCTCCATGATTTCAAGGCCAGTCTGCTCTAAATATTGAAATAGTGAACTCTTTGTTTTTTGGTTTTTTTTTTCGAGTAGACCAGGCTGGCCTCGAACTAAGAAATCCGCCTGCCTCTGCCTCCCGAGTGCTGGGATTAAAGGCGTGCGCCACTACGCCCGGCCCCTAATTAAGTTTTAAAAAGAGAAAATAAAATTAAAAAAAAAACTATGGATGTATAAAAAATGAAAACATCTTGGCCTCACGAGAGAAAAAAGAAACTAGTGCCCACGACTTGCTTTGCAAATTGAAACAACAACGGATTATCTGCCCGAAAGGAGCGGTGGTGCCCTGTTGCCAAGGACACAGCCCTTCTGTCTCCATGTACTGCTGTTAGAACAAAAGGTTGATATGGGTACTTTGGAAAACTAGTACTATTTTAAAAAGATTTATTTCTTAAGTTATGTGTACATCCGTGTGATGGTATGAATCCAGGTGCCTGTGGAGGCCAGAAACATCAGACCCCCTGGAGCTATTATGAGCCTGTCTGATGGCTCTGCTGAGAAACCAATCTCAGGTCTTCTGCAAGAGCAGTATGTGAGTACACTATCACTGTCTTCAGACACACACCCAAAGAGGGCATCGGATCCCATTACAGATGGATGTGAGCCACCATGTGGTTGCTGAGAATTGAACTCAGGACCTATGGAAGAGCGATCAAGTGCTCTTAACCGCTGAGCCATGAATCCAGCCCTAGCATGAACTCTTAACTGTTAATTCATCTCTCCAGCCATGCTCCCTGCTTGTATTTTGAAACAAGGTCTCCTGTGACCCATGATGGCCTTAAACTCACAGCAGTTCTTCTGCCTCTGCTTCCTGAGTGATGGGATTGCAGGCTCAAGCCATAACATCTAGCTTGGTCTAGTAGTATCTACGAAAACATATGTCCACTCTACCCAGCAATTCATTCCTAGATACACACCCAACAGAGACGATTACTTGCTTGATAAAAAAAATAAAAAGAGAGATAGCTGGGGCTGGAGAGATGACTCAGTGGTTAAGAGCTCTGTCTGCTCTTCCAGAGGTCCTGAGTTCAAATCCCAGCAACCACATGGTGGCTCACAACCATCTGTAATGGGATCCGATGCCCTCTTCTGGGACGTCTAAAGACAGCTACAGTGTACTCATATACATAAAATAAATAAATCTTTTTTTAAAAGAGAGATAGCTGAGTACTAGAAGTGACCAAACATCCATCAACAAAATAGGTCAGATTCACTGTGATATAATGATATGTAACGGAATGTAGGCTGAGAAAGAGATTAGGGAAACAATACCCTTCACAGTAGTCACAAATAATATAAAATACCTTGGTGTGACTCTAAGGAAGTGAAAGGTCTGTATGATAAGAACTTCAAGTCTCTGAAGAAAGAAATTGAAGAAGATCTCAGAAGATGGAAAGATCTCCAGACATAAAAGAATGTGTATTGTGTGATTCTATTAATTTAAAAACACAAAAGAACCCCCAGAGTATTGGAATCTGGTAACAGCTGAGAGTAAGCACAGTACATGTAGTTATATTCTAATATTTTAGGGGTTTACATAGATGTATTCACCAAGTAATGGTTGTGGATTATATACTTGCCTGCATGTATCTTAAAAAATAGAGGGGCTGAAGAGATGGCTCAATGGCCCAGCATCATACTCTTGTTTGCTTCTTTTCTATTTATTTTATTTTATTTTTTGCAGGGGAGGGGATGGGATAATCAAGTCCTTGTCATGTAACATACATATTCTTGTTTTGGATTCATAGCAATTCTCCTGCCTCTGTATGTTAAGGGCTCTAATTACAGGTGTACACTACAATGTTCAGCTCATATATATACATATGTACAATACTATACAATACTAAACCCATTGAGCTATCATTTCAAGTCAATATGAAAATGGTTGTCTGTTAGTGACTTTTCCCACTGCTGGGATAAAATGCCCAACAAAGCTATTTAAAGAAGGAAGAATTTTTTTGTGGGGGTGGGTTTTTGAGACAGGGTTTCTCTGTATAGCCCTGGCTGTCCTGGAACTTACTTTGTAGACCAGGCTGGCCTCGAACTCAGAAATTCGCCTGCTTCTGCCTCCCAAGTGCTGGGATAAAAGGCATGTGCCATCATGCTTGGCTAAGAAGGAAGAATTTATTTTGGCTTACAGTTTGAGGGAACAGTCCATTGTGGTAAGGAAGGCAAGGTGCTATGTGTGTTGGGCACATTATGCCTGCATTCAGGAAGCAGGGACAGACAGGCAGACAGACAGACAGACAGACAGACAGAGGCTGATGGTACTCGCCTCCTCCTTATCCAGTCTAGGACCCCAGCCCATTGAATGTTGCTGTCCACATATTCAGGGTGGGTCTCCCTCCTCAGTTAAACATTTCTGGAAATGGCATTAGACACACCACACACACACACTACACCACAAATTTGTCTTCTAGGTGATTATAAATTCTATCAAGTTATCAATTAAAATTAACATGGAAAATTCCAAAGAACGGGTCACGATACTTTGCATGAGCGTAGAGGCACATCGTCACCACAAGAGGGAGCATTTCAAGCAACCTGGGCTATACCCACAGGGAAAGGCTGAGGTGTTGGCTAGACTAGGCTATTGCAGGCCCACTCTTCTGGCCCTTTGGTGAACAACAGAAACTTCCTCACCTCCAAACTGTGTGCACAAAGCACACCTCTGCCCCTCACTGCAGGGATCACCTCTTGGTGAAGTACCAACTTCCCTACCCGTGAATTCTATAACTGGCTTCCATCAGGATGATCTATCAAGTCCAGGATTCCTCACACCACATTAAACCTGGAGACACCACCCATAGGACACACACTACTCTTAAACCCTTTGAACCAGGACTCATGTCACCACTTGCTGTGCAACCCTGAGCAAGTCACCTTATTCTCTGTAATAGCTACTCTTGGTTGTTAACTTGACTACCTCTGGAATGAACTAAAACCCAAATGGTTAAGCACACCTGTGAGGGATTTTCTGCTTAAAAAACAAATTGGGAGCCGGGTGTGGTGGCACACGCCTTTAATCCCAGCACTCAGGAGGCAGAGGCAGGCGGATTTCTGAGTTCGAGGCCAGCCTGGTCTACAAAGTGAGTTCCAGGACAGCCAGGGCTATCCAGAGAAACCCTGTCTCAAAAAAAAAAAAAATGTGCACCAGCTCCATTGGACCCCAAATGTGGATCCTTGAGGTGAGAAGACACACCATTAATCCAGATCTTTTGAGGTGAGAAGACCCACCTGGGATCTTGGTCACACCTCCTTCTGGCAGCCTATATAGAGGATGTGGGAGGAGGGAAGCTTGCTCCCTCTTCCCTGCTAGCCAGCCCAGTCCTTCACTGGCTTCAGAATCTACATCTTTGGGATTCTGCTGTAAACTGAAGACCAGCTGAGACATCCAGCTGCATGAGAATTCAACTACTGGATTCTCGGACCTTCCACTGTTAGATAGCCATCAGCCATCGTTGGACTGGCTGAACCACAGCCAGTGGCCCATTCTAATAATCCCCCATTTTTGTTATATACATATTTATGTATATTTATTATACATTCATTAGTCAGGGTACTCTTTTTTTTTTTTAAAGATTTATTTATTTATTATATGTAATTACACTGTAGTTGACTTCAGACACTCCAGAAGAGGGCGTCAGATCTTGTTAAAGATGGTTATGAGTCACCATGTCGTTGCTGGGATTTGAACTCTGGACCTTAGGAAGAGCAGTCAAGTGCTCTTACCCGCTGAGCCATCTCACCAGCCCTAGTCAGGGTACTCTTGAGGAACAGAATTTATACAATGAATAATAAATAAATCTCCAGGCCTCAAATTGTTCTAATCTGTAAAATGGGCATGATAAAATAAGAATGCTTGTTCATAGGTGTCACAAAAATTAATAGGAGCATGCAAGCAAGGTGCTGACCACGGGAACATGGTGAGCAGGGGAGGAGTGTGAGCTATCGCTGCTGTCTAAGAAACTAGCCTCGAGTTCCAGAAGCTATTTATGATTCAAACTTAGGAGAGCACACTCAGCCTCCTCACTTCACAAACAAAAATCCTGGTCTCAAAGGGTTCAGTGACTCCCCAAGGGCACATGAGTCGAGCCGATAGCTGGGCAAAGGCAGGAGAGACAACTGTCGGTAGGCACATCTGTAAAAACCAACTGTGAGCCAGATGTGGTGGCGCACGCCTTTAATCCCAGCCCTCGGGAGGCAGAGACAGGTGGATTTCTGAGTTTGAGGCCAGCCTGGTCTACAAAGTGAGTTCCAGGACAGCCAGGGCTACATAGAGAAACCCTGTCTCGAAAAAACAAAACAAAACTAAACAAACAAGCAAACAACAAAAAAAAACAACAACAACTGTGAGGCTCCAAGGGAGAGAACAGAACTACTGCACCCAGACAGCTAAGGGCAGAAAGAGCAGGAAGGTCCTGCATAGGTCAGTGGTTTTGTAATCTGTTAGGCCACCAGGCAGTGGGAAGGGGAAATTAAAAGTTAGCCTCGTGTCCCAAACAAAGAGGAAGTCTGTGGCTTGGGTGTGTAATTTAGAGCTCTAGCTAGCTCTAGAGATGGAGAGAGCCTCAATTGCCCTGAGAGGCTCATCAGGAGGAACTGAGTGGGACACAGTTGCTACTAAGTCCTAAGAAGCCTGAGTTTGAAGCCACATCCTGCTATGTGACATGGGACAGGTGACTGAATATCAAAGTTTCTGTGTCTCAAAATCTGTTTGCTGTTATGTGGCTATGGTAAGGCAATGGGTGAGAGGTGTTTAGCATCCCTTTCCACCCGGTCCCTGCAGGGTAGATGGGATATACTGAAATAAAGGCTCAAGGAAGGCAGAACCACGCCTCTCAAGTCCAGTGGCTTTGTGGTGCAGGGGAGTGAGCTTCAAGTAGAGGACCAGGAAGAATGAGGCTAGCCCATGTCACCTGTGGGGAAGAGTTATGTCACAGGTTAGTCAACTGCTGGGGGCGGGGGTGGAGGGAGTGCTTCTAGTAAAGTAGGCACAGAGGCAAACTGCCCTTGGTCAACTACCCAGAGGGGAGTTGTCCTTGATTAAGTCCTTTAAAACTTGTAAAGCCAGCACTTGGGAGGCAGGCAGAGGCAAGAAGATCTCTATGAGCTTGAGGCTAACCTGGTCTACAGCACTACAAGGGGAGTTCCAGGACAGTCAGGGCCACACAGAGAAACCTGTCTCAAAAAAACAAACAAAAACCAAACTTGTGAAGGTAATTTTTTTTTTTTTTTTTGGTCATGGGAAAAGAACAGTCTTTCCCAAAGAATCCCCTCCCCCTTTTCTTTTTTCTTTTTCTTTCTTCCTTCCTTCCTTCCTTCCTTCCTTCCTTCTTTCTTTCTTTCTTTCTTTCTTTCTTTCATTCTTTTTTTTTTGAGACAAGGTTTCTCTGTAGCCCAGGCTGTCCTGGAACTCACACTGTAGACCAGGCTAGCCTTGAACTCATAGAGATCTGCCTGCCTCTGCCTCCCATGTGCTGGGATTAAAGGTGTGCAGCACCACTCCCAGCACAATAAAACATTTTTCTAGAGCTCTGTCTTAGTCTTAATTTTGCGTTTGCTTGTATTTATGAGGCTTAAGTACACACACACACACACACACACACACACACACACACACACACAAGTGCAGATGCCCTGGAGCTGTGTATAGGTGGTTCCGAGTTGCAAGCATAGATGCTGTGAACCAACCTCTGCAAGGACAATACAAGCTCTTTAGCACCGACCTATCATCTCCAGTCCCGAGAACCTTTTCTCTCCTTCTTCAGTCACCCTCCCAGGACTACTTAACATAGGACCTTTTACTGGGGCTTTTCTGGGTTCTCTGGGATAAGCTCAGGCTATCACTATAAGGTTCCTCCTGGATCTTACATCCTGGATCTAGGGAGTTACCCAACAGAGAGATCAGCAGAGGGGCATATTCAGTCAGAAACAGGACCTAGGAGCCTAGCTCCTTGTCTCTTGTTTTGTAAGCTAGATGTGGGATATGAGGGCAGAAACAGGCGTTCCTGAGCTTGCTGTGGGTTTCAAGGAAGACACTGAGATGAGTTCTGGAGGGCTTAAGGCGCTTATTAGAAGAGTTATTAACGCCTGGTGTGGTGGCTAAATTCCTTTAATCCTAGTTCTTGGGAGGCGTTGATAAGTGGATCCTTGTGAGTTCGAGGCCAGCCTGGTCTACATATCGAGGCTAGCCTGGTCTACATATCAAGCCCAGGATGCCAGGACTAAAGAGACAATGCTTTAAAAAAAAAATCAAAACTCAAAAAAAAAAAAAAAGGAATTATTAATGCCATGGGCGGACAGCAAGCAAGCAGCACAGCAGTTTGCAAGGTGGGGGTAGGAGTATTGTTGAAGAGAAGTCGGGCCCACAAGGAGGCAGCGGGCAACCTTCTCATAGGTCTCTGAGGAAGGCTAAAAGTTTCACAGCAGGGTCAAGCAGCCAGGCTCTCCAATTCCTTAGCAAGCTGCAGGGAAAGGTTTGAGCAGCCACCCAGTAGCCCTTGGATGTGTCTGAGCTTGCAAATTCACTTCCTCAACTGAGAAAGCCAGGCACCTGGAAATCTATGTGCTAGAGATTCATAAACAGTGCTCTTGGTAGGGTGCCAGCCTGTGTCTAAGGGTGAGAGGGGCTGTAGCTGTGGCTGAGCAGCAGCTAGCTCTCTAATAACTAAGGCTGGTTCTTGCCTTTGTTCTCCAGCGTCCCTCTTTCTGTCTCCAGCTCTGCAAGAGCCCTGTGTTTTCAGCTGGGATCACCACTCCTGTGAGAATCTTAAGACTGAGCTCCATGGCTCAGGACCCCTAAACACAGGCTTGTCTTCCTAGCAGATAGACAGCCATCTTGGGCTCCCCAAACCTCTGCCTACTTTCCCTCCAGAGAAGCCAGGGCTCTTGTGGGTGGTGCCCCCCCACCTCTTTAATAACTGTTTACAACTTTTTGAGATAATGAGATACACTTTAAGTAAAAATACACTTCAACTATTTAAAGTATATAATTCATTAGTTTGTTGGGTTGGTTTCCATGAGACAGGCTTTTTTGTTTTTTTAGATTTATTTATTTATTATATGTAAGTAC
>NC_034590.1:153326822-153327993 GCF_900095145.1 Mus pahari
GAGGCAGGCAGATTTCTGAGTTCAAGGCCAGCCTGGTCTACAGAGTGAGTTCCAGGACAGCCAGGGCTACACAGAGAAACCCTGTCTCAAAAAACAAAAAGCAAAACAAACAAACAAACAAAACCCTGTCTCGAAAAACCAAAAAATAAAATAAAATAAAATAATTTTTTTAAAAAAAATTCTATTTCTTTCTGAGCTGATAGTGCTCCTGCAAGCACGGTGAATGTTCCCAAGACCCAGGGACATTCTGCAAGAAGTGTGGGAAGCACCAACCCCACAAGGTGTCACAGTACAAGAAGGGCAAGGATTCTCTGTACGCCCAGGGAAAGTGTTGTTATCACAGGAGACAGAGTGGCTGGCTGTGGTGGGCAGGCTAAGCCTATTTTCTGCCAAAAGGCTAAAACTACAAAGAAGATGGTGCTGAGACGGGTGTGCTGAGCCCAACTGCAGATCTAAGACGATGCTGGCCAGGAAGAGATGCGAGCATTTTGAACTGGGAGTCGATAAGAAGAGAAAGGGCCAAGTGATCCAGCTCTAAGCCGATTTTGTTATGAAGACAATAAAATCTTCAACTTTAAAAAAGAAAGAAAGAAAGAAAGAAGTCATTATGACTTCTCAGGAAGTTGTTATGACCTTGCTCTGCTTAGGCTCCGCTTCTGTAACCCCACCTATTTGACTGTCAGATCCCCCATTTGGAAACCCCTCCTCCTAAACTTTAAAAGCTA
Source organism: Mus pahari (assembly GCF_900095145.1). Classification (NCBI taxonomy): domain Eukaryota; kingdom Metazoa; phylum Chordata; class Mammalia; order Rodentia; family Muridae; genus Mus; species Mus pahari. The sequence goes on from NC_034590.1 coordinate 153,327,548, forward strand.
TCTTCTGGGCTGGAGAAATGGCTCAGTGGTTAAGAGCACTGACTGCTCTTCCAGAGGTCCTGAGATCTGATGCCCTCTTCTGGTGTGTCTGAACACAGCTATAGCATACTCATATACATAAAATCGATAAACAAATCTTTAAAACAAAACAAAACTATCTTTCCATGTCCCGGTGCTGATGTCTTGAACCCTGCCGTAGGAAGAGACAGCCTATGTATACAAATAAGAGAGCTTGCTTTAGTTATTTTAGCCTGCCATGGACCACCCCAGCCCAGTATGGGGGTCCCTGGGATGTGAGTTCTTGAGGCCAGGTGGGTAAGGATTCAGTGGTGACAAACAGAAACAAACATAGAGGCAGTTTGAATCTGAGTGTGTTTTTCAGCTCTCAAGCAGGGGATTTTATATATTTTAAAAAACTAAACATTACCATCTCTTAGAAACTGTAT
>NC_034590.1:153329192-153330841 GCF_900095145.1 Mus pahari
GGATTTCTGAGTTTGAGGCCAGCCTGGTCTACAGAGTGAGTTCCAGGACAGCCAGGGCTACACAGAGAAACCCTGTCTCAAAAAACCAAAAAAATAAAATTAAATTAAATCAAAAAATGAACAAATCTTTGAAAAACAAAATCCTATTTAATGCTTTAATCTCCCTTGTAGCCCACCACCCAACAAAGAAAGAAAGGATATGAGAGGGGGCAGGGAGGAGGGGAGTGTGGAACTGTTTAGAAAGGTTCTTTGGAGCAATTCCCATTTGGGTTATCTGGAAATCAGCAGTTCAGTTCACAGGTCAGCAGCAGCAGCTAGATTCACTCGAAAACACCTCACAGATCCGGCAGCAGTCCAGTTTAGGTAGAGTCGGGATAGCAAAGAGGAATCAGCAGCAGAGAGAGCCAGGCCTATCTATTTTTTTTTTTAAAGATTTATTTATTATTATACATAAGTACACTGTAGCTGTCTTCAGACACACCAGGAGAGGGCATCAGATCTCATTACGGGTGGTTGTGAGCCACCATGTGGTTGCTGGGATTTGAACTCAGGACCTTCAGAAGTGCAGTCAGTGCTCTTACCTGCGAGCCATCTCTCCAGCCCTATTTGTTTTGTAATCCAAATATAATCAGTATAGGCTGGTTCACACAAGGCAGTTTTGTGTGATTAAGAGTAGGTAGGTCAGAAGAGTTTGTGTACTACCATGCTTTGAGTTTTGTTATCATTGAGGGTTCACACATGACCCAGTGGCAGAGGCTCCAGTACTGATAAATCCAAATGAAGGTGAGGACTTATCCCATAGCTGGGCAAGCATTGCAGGTTGAAGCCAGGAATTTTGGTGTGTGTGTGTGTGTGTGTGTGTGTGTGTGTGTGTGTGTGTGTGTATCTATTTGGTTTTTGAGACAAGGTATCTCTATGTAGTCTTGGCTGGCCTGGTACTTTATATGTTTATCAGCCTGGCCTGAAATAACAGATCACAGACCTGTATATTTTTGCCTCCTAAATGCTAGGGTTAAAGTCATGCACCACCATGTCTGTCTGTAGCCAAGAGGGGGCCTTCAGGAAGCTTTTCTTCTTCCTTTTCTTGTAGTGCCAGCTCAGGTTTAGTCATGTTCAATGATGACACATTCTGAGGGCAGGAATTCCAGCTTCATTTTGCAGGGAAACTCAGCTCCTTCACCTCGAAGCACCAGCCTTGCTCATCCCCTTCCTCCCACTCGATGGCAGAAGTTTTCTCCTAGCCAGCGCTGAGCTCAACATTTGGCGATGAATGGGAGAAATGGTTCTACAGGCAAAGACATGTGGCGTCTTCACAGGGAGTCCTTGGGGGCTGCATGGCAGCCACTCCTTCCACACCTCACATATCTTGCTTCACCCCACTCCTTCTAAATCAGGCCCTGGGTGAATGTTCAGTACTTGATAAGGCAGTGTTCTGTTTGGGGAAAAAAGATGGAGAAGGTTGGCTGAAGGAGGCTCCATTGTACCACAGGGCCAGTAGTACCTAATAGGACCTTGCCTACTATTTATCCTCCCTAAATTTTCCCATCCCGAGCCGGGTGTGGTGGCGCACGCCTTTAATCCCAGCACTCGGGAGGCAGAGGCAGGCAGATTTCTGAGTTCGAGGCCAGCCTGGTCTACAGAGTGAGTTC
>NC_034590.1:153331126-153332386 GCF_900095145.1 Mus pahari
AAAAAAAAAAAAAAAATTTCCCATCCCACAGGCTCATTGTTTGAAAGCTGTCACAGCCCCCAGAAAATCCCTCCGACCTAAGGAATTAAACATTGCTGTAGAAGAGGAGCTTTGGGTTCTTAGAGTTCAGAATTTCAAGTCTGGCTGGAGTCCAACCAGGACTTCATTTCTTAGAGGGCATTCCTAGATCTGGGATAAGGGCAAAGAAGCATGGGCTCTTCACAGTCATCCCCACAGAAGGGGAACTGGCAAGTCAGACCTGCCCGATTTTACACAGGGGGTGGGGGCGGGGGGTAGGGATGGGGGTGGGGTAGTTTGGTTCAGCATCAGCCCACAGCTCACACAGCACATCATGGTAGCTCCATGTGTGTATACTTCTATAATATCAGAGAGAGAGAGAGAGAGAGAGAGAGAGAGAGAGAGAGAGAGAGAGAGAGAACAAAATATATTCTAGTTGTTTGTTTAGCGTTCATCTGGCTAAGCAGGCATCCCTTCCTAGGTATTCTGCAGGGAGGTAAGCTTGGCAGAGTGCTCCCAGGTGTCCTCATTAACTTTTTCTTTCTTGGTCACACTGTTAATAATACTTGGGAGTACAACGTTGTTAACATTTCTCGCACTTAGGACTGATTGCCGGCTAAAACAGCGAGCCCATCTCATGGGTCATCGGGTCACCTCATATATCTCTCCCCAAAGCTATATGCACACGTGATTATTGTCTTAGTTCCTAGATAGGGAAAGGGGAGAAGGGGAATGGCACATTGCAAGTCCCTGAGCAAACCAAACCAGGCTTCCAAGGGCAGCTTCTTTTTCTACTTCTTACTTGTTGTGGGATGGCGCACCCTAATTAGGTAAGAGCACAGACATCTTGAATTTTGTGAGGCAAGAGGAGAATCTGGCAGGAGTCACAGAGGGGACACAGATTAGGGCCAAGACAAAGGAACTAAAGGACAAATATGAAAATCGATTCTAGAAGGGAAGTCTGGCATTAGGTGAGGATGACTGCTGACTGGAAGTCTCCGGACAGTGTCCTGGAGGGTGAGGTGGGCTGTGGGAGGACCAGGGATGACAGATAAAGAAGACAGCTGGGCTGGAGAGATAGCTCAGCAGTTAAGAGCACTGACTGCTCTTCCAGAGGTCCCGAGTTCAAGTTCTACCAACCACATGGTGGCTCATAACCATCTGTAATGAAATCTGATGCCCTCTTCGGGTGTGTCTGAAGACAGCTACAGTGTACTTACATATAATAAATCTTTTTTTTTT
>NC_034590.1:153332847-153365682 GCF_900095145.1 Mus pahari
GAGTTGCCACATGGGGCTGAGTATTTCCAGAACAAAAAAAAGCTGTGCTTTGGCTGGCGTGATGAACCATGCCTTTGATCTAGCACTTCAGTGACAGAGACAGGAAATCTCTGAATTCTCGGCCAACCTGGTCTACAGACCTTGTTCCAGGACAGTCAGGGTTACACAGAGACTGTCTGAAAAAAAAAAAAAAAGCAATAAACAAACAAGAAACAAAACAAAACAAAACAACAACAAAATAACTCAAAAGAACAATGTTCTGTTGAAAGGAAATAGCAACAACCCACGTTTAGGTTTATAGAGTATTTTCAGTCAGCTATCAATTTTACAAGTGAGACTGAGACGTCTCATGACCTGTCCGAAGTACAAGTTAAAAGGAAAAGGGTGTACATTGGAACTGCGCAGGGATGGGACTGTGGCCTGGCAGGGCTGAAGAACTGGTCAGAGTTTAAGTGATCATCCCTAAAGAGGAAGCGCGGCGTGCCCAGCCGGCGCCCGGAGCCTCAAGCTCGCAAGCCGGCAGGCATCCTCCGCCCTCCCTGCTTACGTGCGCTCCGTGACTGCCGGGTAGCACGCGGGTACCGCTACGTACGACGCATGCGCACTGCCGCCGCGGTGCACTCCCCCACCCCACTTAGCCGGCCGCAGAACTTGCCTGAGGCGCATGCGCATACGGGACGGGCGGAGATCCGTCGAACGAGTGGAAAGATTTCGGGGAGAAAGTGCGCGGGAGCGGGGCGGGAGAGTGCAAGTGCGCAGGCGCGACCGGGGGGCGGGCTGCGAAGAGAATCTCGGCGATCCTCAGTTGCTGCTGCATCCTCTGCCCGTCGCCATGGCTGCCTACAAGCTGGTGCTGATCCGGCATGGCGAGAGCGCCTGGAACCTAGAGAACCGCTTCAGCGGCTGGTTCGACGCCGACCTGAGCCCGGCGGGCCACGAGGAGGCGAAGCGTGGCGGGCAGGCGTTGCGAGGTACGAGCGGGACGAGCGCGGTGTGGCGTACAGGGCCAGCGCCGGCCTAGGGGGTCGCCTGAGCCCCCGGGCTCTCTCGAGAGGCGGGCTCTTCGGTCGTTCTCTGCAGTTGAATTTTCATCTGGGGAGGTGAACGCAGGGTGGGGAGCCCGCTTGTCAAGGTCACCCCGTTAAGTCTGAGAGGCTGTGCCAGAAAGAGGACACAGTCGCCGCTGGGCGAAAATCTACCCTTCCGGTCCGAGCAGCCCACCTGTGGCGCCCAGGACCCTTTAGGGTACCACGAGGGCTTAGGGCGCCTGGCGGACGATTCCTCGTGACATCAGTGGCTGTACCCGAGTTTACTTGAGGCTCCTGCCCATCATGGCGAAGCAGCAGGTCATGGGCTCGCCCTGGGTAGTGGGGGGTGTTAGGTGGGGATGTCTAATGGCCTTCGAGACATCTGGAAACCGCGTGCTTCAGAGAGCTTTGTAGCACAGCAGCAAACCACAAAACCGAATCCGGGACTGTGAGTGGGTGATTTCAGTTGATGCTCTCTACAGCCCTATGAAGCAGGCAGATTTAATTTCCCTCCTTTTTAACCTCTCTCTCTGTCCCCCTGTTATGTTTAGAAAAGTGTCGGGAAAGACTTGTCCAAGGTCATACCTACTTAGTTCTAATCCAGTGTCCTTGCCCCATTTCTGGGTGGAGTAACAAGTAAGTGTGAGGAACTGGCGGGCCCGTGGCCAAGGACAGAGGCAGAGCAAAGGGTGAAAGCGTCCAGGAGATAAAGCTTGCCTTTGCCTGTCCGTGCTGGGCGCCCCGCACCACCCACAGTTCTCCGTGATTTTGGAATGCTAATAAGAAAGCAAATCCTCCCGGCTAACGAGAGAATCCCTGTAGTGAAGAGGCGCTTCTCTTGGTGATTAGGGCGCATCCTCACTTGGACACCGCAGTAGCTGTGTAAAAGGGTTTCTCATGCCTGCTTGAAGTGATCTTCTGTCTTGGTTGCCCTCCCTAGCTTCTTGTACATCCTTTTCAGATGAAGGAAGACTCTGAACACGAATTCCTGAGGCAAGGAAACGAGAATGCTTTGAGATGCACGGCCCATGTAGGAGAGGCTAGAAAAAAGGAAAGTGCTGGTTAAGGAAGCCATTTTCTTTAGCTTTCTGAAGCACTGTGTAGACCTGTGGTAGTTTGCCTAGCTCAGGACAATGTTAACAGCCTTTGTTCTCTGGGTAAGATGATTATACGTTGAACTGGAAAATAAGAAGATCCATTTCAACTTTAAATACTGTAGCACTAAGTTTTAGAACATCACATGTTAGATCACACATGGTGTTTCATGCCTGTAATTATTCTCAGCACCCAGGCAGCTGAGAAGGGAGGCTATGGAGCATGGACCAACTTGGACTACACAGCTAGACTGTCTTTAAAAAGCTAATGTAAGTTTAGCATCTCCCAAAGATATCACTGAAGATTAAAAGCAAAAACCGACTGAGGGCTACTGTGGATAATTCAGTAACAGAAAAGACCCAAGGTGCATACCATTCCAGTGTTTCTCCTGCAGATTTCAGAAGGAAACTAGAGAGGCCTCCATGCAGCCTCAGGCTGAGGAAGGCTGGGATCCTGAGGTGGGGTGGAGATGAGAGTCCACAACATATCCATTGTCCCCCTGGCTATACTTTGGATTAAATGGATGCTTCTTTGTGCTTCTGATGCTATGACATTCTTGCCAGGGTCCTCAGGGGGTACCACTTTGGCCTTGGGGACTATTTGGAAATAATTGCAGTGAGACAGCCTGTAGCATCTCATCACCGGTGCTGAGGCTTGTTCTGTGGGTATTCTGTGGGTGACTCAGCCTTTTGTTGGAATATTCCTCCTCTTCTGGTTAAGGAGATGGTAAAGGATGTGGTGATGGCTGTCAGTTCTCATCAACTTGCCCAGAGGCTCAGGGGTGAGATTGTCTTTCCTTGTGGGTGGTAGTGGTTTTCCTGGTATTAATCTTCCCTCTCCCCACTAGTTGGTCTCAGTGGCCTCATTGTCAGTTGAACGACTAACAGGAAGTTTTACTTCATGGTTTTTTTTTTTTTTTTTTTTAATATAACTGTTGCTAGTCTCAATATGAAGCAATGCCCAGAAAAGTTTGTGGTTAAACTTGAAGAGGGCCTTGTGTGTTGTAGAACACAGGAGTGTGTCTTGGGATAATAGGGACAGCTCCTTAATTCAAAAATATAAAGACAAGTGCAACTAGCTAGGCTGGAACTCAAGATTCCCCCTGGCTCCTTCTACCGAGCTGGGACTAAAAGCATGCCGCCATGCTCAGTTGTCTGTCTTTTTCTTGTCTGCTAAAAATGGGTTGAGAAGATAGTAACATCATAGGATTCTAGTGAGGACAAAATCAGTGTGGTATGGGAGCATGAGTCCTTTAAAAGCTTAGCTAAGACTTATTAAAAGTTCATGTTTTTTTTTTTTTTTTTTTTTTTTTTTTTAAATTTTTTTTTTTTTTTTTTTTTTTTTTTTTTTTTTTAAAGATTTATTTATTTATTATATGTAAGTACACTGTAGCTGTCTTCAGACACTCCAGAAGAGGGCGTCAGATCTTGTTACAGATGGTTGTGAGCCACCATGTGGTTGCTGGGATGGTTGTGAGCCACCATGTGGTTGCTGGGATTTGAACTCTGGACCTTCAGAAGAGCAGTCGGGTGCTCTTACCCACTGAGCCATCTCACCAGCCCCAAAAGTTCATGTTTTAAAGATTTATTTATTTTATGTATATGAGTACACTGTATCTGTCTTCAGACACACCAGAAGAGGGCATCAGATCTCATTCTAGATGGTTGTGAGCCATCATGTGGTTGCTGGGAATTGAATGCAGGACCTCAGGAAGAGCAGTCAGTGCTCTTAACTGCTGAGCCATCTCTTCAGCCCTTTATTTATGGTCCTTTTTCATTAAAACAAAATTAAACCCATTATTTATCTATTGGGTAAGCACAGGTCTGTACACATGCATGTCTTGGGGTGCATGTTGGGGGGAAGGATAACTTGTGGTCAGCACTCTCCTTCCACTGTTTGGGTTCTGGGGATTGAACATGGTTTCAATCAAAACGTGTTAAGGTGTAAAATTCTAGGGGTTAGAGTAAGATGTATAGCCTCAGGTTAGTTGGTTAACACTATATTATTGGAATTATTGGAGCCAATAGGATGTGTGCTGTTAGCTATAATGTAAGTCAACAAAATTTCACTCAAAGGATGCAAGGATAATTTTATACTTCTGTATAAAATCCTTGGAGCTCATGTTAGGCCTTGCTAGCTTCTTACTTGTAGTTTTTTTTTTTCTCTTTGAGACAAGGACTCTTTGTAGCCTGGGCTGTCCTGGAACTTGCCATGAAGGTCAGATTGACCTTGAACTCACAAAGCCCTGTTTCCCTAGTACCAGGATTACAGGCATATGCCACGATACCTGGCTCATTTGCACTTCTTAATTTCTAGATGCTGGCTATGAATTTGACATCTGCTTCACCTCTGTGCAGAAGAGAGCAATCCGGACCCTCTGGACAGTCCTGGATGCCATTGACCAGATGTGGTTGCCAGTGGTCAGGACTTGGCGCCTCAATGAGCGACACTATGGGGGTCTAACAGGTCTCAACAAAGCAGAAACTGCTGCTAAGCATGGTGAGGCCCAGGTAAAGATCTGGAGACGATCTTACGATGTCCCACCGCCTCCCATGGAGCCTGATCACCCCTTCTACAGCAACATCAGCAAGGTATGGTTACATACGCAGGTGTGGTCACTTCATCAGCATTGAGTTAGCACATGGGCCTCCAAGTTCTTATTTTTCAAGTCTATGTGTATGGGTGTTTTGCCTGTATATATTTATGTGCACACATGTCTGCCTGGTGCCTTTGGAGGTCAGAAGAGATGAGATCCTGTGGAGCTGGAGGTGGTTGTGAACCTCTGTCTGAGTGCTGAGAGCCAAACCTGGGTCCTGTGGAAGAACAGCTTAACAGCTGAGCATCTCTCCAGCCCCAGGCCTCTTTGTGTGTTTACTTCTTGCCAGTAACCTTATAAATTATAATACTGATAAACATAACCTCCCATTGCTAAGTCATGACCTTCACTTGTTACAGGGTTTAGTTAGAAGTTAGCATTGTATCTGAGAGGGTGCCTTCTTTCCATATCTCTGCTGCCATGTTTTATAAAGCCATCTCCAGCCTTCCTAAGCCAGCAGCAAACTAAAGTGAATTGGGAAACCCTGTTTGTTTTGTTAAGCCTCCTTCCCCGATTCTAAATTATGTGTTTTGGATTGGGAAATGAGTGTGCAGGGCAGTGATTACTGATCCTCTTGTTCAAGTCCTGAGCTGCATTCTGGACCCTTGAGGGAGATGTTTAGTCACATAATCCCTTAAGATCGGAGCTAGGCAGAGCTGATACACATGAAGTGCAACTTGGAATAACTGGCAACCTTGAAATAAGTCTGTTGCTGTTTAGGATCGCAGGTACGCTGACCTTACTGAGGACCAGCTACCCTCCTGTGAGAGCCTGAAGGACACTATTGCCAGAGCACTGCCCTTCTGGAATGAAGAAATTGTCCCCCAGATCAAGGAGGGGAAAAGGGTCTTGATTGCTGCTCATGGCAACAGCCTTCGGGGCATCGTAAAGCATCTGGAGGGTAAGTGCATCTTCTAGGAGCCTGTAAGGATGATAAAACACAACTATTAGCTTCAGACTGATTTTGTAGCAAGGAGGCCTCTGGGGAAAGTTTGCTAGTGCAGATGGACTTAAAGACAGACTTGTTTCTTCCTTTCTCAATCTACGGTCTGCCAGCAGGATGTGGTGGCTTACACCAGGGAGGCTGAAGCAAGAGAATCACTTAGAGTTCCAGGTCAGCCAGGGTTTTATAGTGAGACCTTGATTCTAAGACAACAGGAAGTGTGTGACAGTGGGCCTTTGACACTGCTATATATAGGATGATCAGTTCAGAACTGTCACGTGCTAAGCGACACAATATGCATTAATGTTGTACCTGCTTACCTGCTCTAGGAGTGCCAGCTGAAAGTGTGATCACAATGTGATGCAGGTCCTAGAGGCCCTGAGGCCCTAGAGGTGCAGGTGGCTAGGCTCTAGGATGTCCCAGGAGAACATAGTCCTTTCTGCTTTTCTACATCTACTTTTGTAGGGATATCTGTAGTGTAACTTTCTGCAGTTTGTTGGTGGCTCATCTTAGAATCTTGTATATACTCTATCATTCTTTCTAATGTTATTAAGAGGCTTGGAAGTCGTAACTGGGGACTGGTCCATGGGGCACTAGATCCACTATTACGGTAGATCAGAAAGGATGTCTTGTTTGTTCCTACTTAAGTGCTTTGCTATTAGTAGATAAAGAATAAATCTGTAGGGGAGGTGGACTCTTGTCTTGTGGCTGAAAATGGTGGCTCTTTTAGGTCTCTCAGAAGAGGCCATCATGGAGCTGAACCTGCCCACAGGCATCCCCATCGTCTATGAACTGGACAAGAACTTGAAGCCCATCAAGCCCATGCAGTTCCTGGGAGATGAGGAGACCGTGCGCAAAGCCATGGAAGCTGTGGCTGCTCAGGGCAAGGTGAAGAAGTGAAGGCCAGGAGGCAGACACCTACCCCGACACCCTCCCTGCCTGATCCTGCCTCCTGTACCCTTCCCAGCACCTGCCACACTGACTATGTCTTTAGGATCTTAAGTTGAAGTTGTAGCTGCAGATGGGGGCTTGTGGCTCCCGTTTTCATTGTAGTATTTTATCCCCCGCACCCACTCCCTTCATAGAATCTAGTCAGAATAACACCTCTGGGGTGCAGGTTCTCAGACCACATCAAGGGACAGCTCCCTGTACCAGGAGAGTTGAGAGATAGTAACTATAGTTTTTCTTAGGTCTTTGTTTACTAAGGGTCTGCTTAGGAAGAAGTCAGGGAGGAACTGTGCTGTGGTATGACCAAAAAGAAGCTGCAGTCCAGTTTTGTCCCTGGAACCTGTTCTGTACTCTTCCTGCAGTTAGGTAACTGGGGGCATAGTCATTCCAGTGGAGAGTGAAAGTAACCTCATGGTGATTTTAACCCTACTTTCTCTCTGACCCTAAAGGAGCTGCTGGCCCTAGAAGGTTGGGATCAATCTTGTCAAGTCTATGTTACATTTACTTTTACAAAAAAAAGTACACACACACACACACACACACACACACATTATCAGCACACAAAAGCAACTGAGGTTGCTAGTGGTAGTTGAAACAGTCCTGTGTGGTCACCAGAAAATAAGCCATTCCTCATATCAGTGGGATAAACTCCTTGTACCTCTTGCTGTGTTTGGATCCCTTTGCCTTGTTCTGTAGAGGTGAAGTGCCCCTGGATCATGTCCAAGTTTTTGTCTTTCACTGTCTGAATCCTGTTCCAGCTGCTTGACCCTACCGTGTGGGTTCAGAGCTTGCTTGGGCATAACGACTAAGCATCTTTCCAGATCAGTATAATAAAGGAGTGATGTGCAATACTTCACTGTTTTTCACTGTTTGTCTGTATCTGCGGTCTAAGAAAACCACAGCATTCAGTTTGAGGTGCAGATTAAGTTCTTGTTTTAAAGGTGCTGGAGGTGGCTTGGAAGATGAAAAGCACTCGCCACTTTGAGGGATCCAACATCCTCTTCTGGCCTTGGACACAGTGCACAGACATACTCACAGGGGAAATATCCATAGACATGAAAATAAATCTCACCATCCATTAAATACACTGATGTAACTAAGTTGGGAAAGGAAACTAGTAACTGTTAGATGTCCAACATGGCTTCCCAGAATCTCCTGTAGAGTTTAAGAATGATGGACTGGAGGAGTGGCTCAGTGGTTAAGAGCACTTGTTTTTGTATATAACAAAATCAAACCATGTTGGTTTGATTTCTAGCACACACTCACATGGTACACATACAAATACATACATACGGGTAAAACAGTAAGTTAAGCATCAGGAGACCTGGCAAGATGATGGCTCCGTAAACAGGTAAAGCCATTTAAACCTAGTGATCTGGAGTTCAATATTTGTACTCATGTAAAAGTGGAAGAATGGCAAGGACTGATTCCACAAAGTTGTGCTATGACCTCTACACCTATGGCACATACAGCATAGTAAAAAGGCAAGTGTTTTTGGAATAATGGCTCCATGAGCTCATGTTTGAGAAGGGTTACCTGTGACCTTGGCGTGTCACTGGGGGTGTAGACCTTTAATCCCAGGACTAGGGAGGAACACCTGTGAATTGAGTTTGAAGCCAACCTGAAATAACATGAAATTCTGTCTCAAAAGCAGTAAATAACAATGGCAGGTAAGTCACACGAGGTAATCATAAGACCATCCTTACAGTGCTGGGGTTGAAACTACACAACCAGCATGATTCATCTGAGCTGCACCCCAGCCAGTCCCCTATCCTGATTTTTGTCCATGCTCTTGGTGCTAAGGATCAAACCTACGAAGTCTGAATCCTTAGCCTGCTTTTTCTTAAATCACTCTTAAGAGTTAAAATGTTTCCTGGTTCACACCATCTATCTTTCCCTACTAGAATGTGGGGAAAGCTCTTCAAGGACAGGATTCACTCTTGCAGATGTTTACAAACTGACTTCCTGAGACTGGAAGGATTGCTCCATGTATGCTTACTGAATGAGTAGTATCCAGCTCATGAGTGTCTCCAGCCACTGGTGAAAAGGAAGCCCTTAGCCCAAGGGAAGGAGGAGCCTTTTAAGTGCAACAGCAAGATCTGACTGAATGCCATGCTGTTCTACAGTAGTGAAAATAAGCTTTTTTGTTTTTTTTTTTTGTTTTTTAAATTTATTCATTATACATACGTACACTGTAGCTGTCTCCAGACACCCCAGAAGAGGGCATCTGATCTCATTACAGATGGTTGTGAGCCATCATGTGGTTGCTGGGATTTGAACTCAGGACCTTTGGAAGAGCAGTCTGTGCTCTTAACCCCTGAGCCATCTCTCCAGCCCTTTTTGTTTGTTTTTAACTGTTACTTGAGACAGGGTTTTTCTTGGTTATCCTGGAACTCCCTCCATAGACCAGACTGGCATTGAACTCAGATTGCCTACTTCTGCTTCCTAAATGCAGGGAATAAAAAAAAAAAAAAATCACACCACCACCTGGCATAAATTGATTATCCTAATCCTTGATTTATACTTGTTTTTTTGTGACAATCTCATGATGTAGACTAGGCAGTGCTGAGATTAAAGCCTTGTACCATATTTTTTTTTCCTTTATTCCTTATTAACCACTAGGCCTCCAGCTAAATACAACTCTGCAGGTGTCACCAATTGTGGAAACTAGATCAAAGGTACAAGAAATCTTTCCATTTTTAGAGATATAAACCAGTTACCTGAAAGGAAGGAACCTCAATTGAGAAGATTCCTTCCTAAGATCTAGATTTATGGCATTTTCTTAATTACTCGTAATTTTAATGGGGTAGGGCTCAGTCCACTGTGGGTGGTGTCACCCCTGGGCAGGTGGTCCTGAGTTCTATAAGGAAGCAGGCTGAGCAGTCAGTAAGTGGTACCCATAGCTCTTGCATTAGCCCTTGCCTTCAGGTTCCAGCCCTGCTTGAGTTCCTGTCCTGATGTCCTCTAAGGATGAACAGTGCTGGGCTGGTGAGATGGCTCAGTGGGTAAGAGCACCCGGCTGCTCTTCCGAAGGTCCGGAGTTCAAATCCCAGCAACCACATGGTGGCTCATAGCCATCTGTAACAAGATCTGACGCCCTCTTCTGGAGTGTCTGAAGACAGCTACAGTGTACTTACATATAATAAATAAATCTTAAAAAAAAAAAAAAAGGATGAACAGTGCCCTGGAAGTGTAAGCTCAATAACCCCTTTCCTCCCCAACTTGCTTTTGGTCATGGTTCTGCAACAACAATGGAAACTCTTAAGCTAGGCCCTACAGTTTACTAAAGGGCATGGTCTGAGATGATTTTGCTATTGAAGCCCAGATTGGCTTTACACTGCTTAAGCCTCCTGAATATCAGAATTGCAAGTGTACCACATTGGGCATAATAAAGATTTCAATGAAGGAGACAAAAATGGGCTGGTGAGAAGCCAAACCCAAGTCTGACCCCAGGGCCCACATGGTGGAAGCAGAGACCTGACCTGACTTCCCACGGACAAGAAGGTTCAATACTAGCTTTTTTTCTTTGTCTTTTGGACTGGGGAGAGCTCTGTAAAGTGTAAAGGCACTTGCCACACAGTGTGACTTAAGTCTGACTCCTGGATGCAGGAATGTACATCTGCAATGCCAGGTCTCGACAGTGACAAGTGGAGACAGGAGACCCCCTGGAAGCTCATGAGCTGAGCTTGCCTAGAACACACAATGTAGCAGAAACAACAAAAAGATGGATGCCCAGACCAGGTGCAGCAAGTGAGATGCTCAGCAGGTAGAGAGGGGCTTGCTGTGAAAGCCTGGGGACCTGGGGACCTTTCTCTGCAACTCACAGAAAGGAGGAAGGAGAGAATGGACTCACAAGGCTGTCCTTCCACTTCTAAACACATGCCATGTCATATGTGCTGTGGCAGACGTGTGCACGCAATTACACAATTTTAATTACACAACATAACTTTAATAAAAAAACCAAAAACCAAGTTAGCTAAGAACTGATTCCCAAAAGCTGCCCTCTGACCTCCACACACATGAGCCTACACTTATACACATAGCACATGCTTACACACGCTGAATCATTTCTTTAAAAGATAAAACTAAATAAACCATACTAACTTGCTGAAAGTTAGCAAGCAGAGCTCACAGACACAGGCAGGTTGAACACAGAGCTCACCTCCAGCATGGACAAAGCACACTGAACTTAAATGTCCTTTCATGTCAAAAAGAGCCACCCCTGTAGTGTCTTCATGCTTAGCTCATAGCTTTCTTCTCTTCCTCCCCAAATCCAAGATGTGATTTCTGATCTCCACGTACTAGGAACACCTTCACGCTTACCTAATTCCTTCATAATTCTTTTGGTCTTGTCACCAATCCTCAACCATCTCACATGGTAGCATCCTGCCTCTCCTGTCAATTCAGAGTGAACAGTTCAGGGATGCCTACTCTGTCACAGTAACTATGTCTACTAAACATTTTCAAAACCACTCACATGCTGTTTGAGTCACCCATAGGCACAACAGTTTTCACTAAACATAATGTATGTTAATGAGAGATTTATTACGTACTACTCAGACCTTGTCTCAAGAAACAAAACACAAAAGTGGATGAGATCAGTGGCTGAGAGTATTTGGAGCTCACAGCTTGTGACTCCAGTTCTGGGGATGCGATGCCCTCTTCTGGCCTCCAGAAGCACTACACATACAATGAACATAAAGGGAAGCAGGCACACATCAGATAAAACACAAAAGAATGGGTTAGTGATCAGGGATAGTTAATGAGGGCGACTAGGTAAATATACATGATCGAAAAGTCACGATACTACTTAGATTCTTCTCTCTGTTAAAGACAACAGAAGACATGGTAGCCATGCTGCACTGGGGAGACAGAGTCAGAAATATCAGTGCAAGCTCACCTAATAGTGACAGCATGGGCTGCGGAGATGGCTTAAAAGGTAAAGGAAATCATGACCCAACCATGAGCAGCCGAGTTAAAATCTTGAGCATTTACATGAAAAAGCTGTTATCATAAAACACCCCCCACACCCTCCCCACACATACACCACACACACACGGGGGGGGGGGGGACCAATATCACTAACAAATGAAAAGAATTTTTTTCAGTCATAGCAAAACACATATGTACATATTTATAAAGAAGGCATAAGGTATTTTCAATATTACATGATTTTGTTTGCGGAGTGCTTTTTAAATGAGATTCATGTGCCCAGAGAATAAAAATCAGTTTCCCAAAAATCGTGTTTCAGATAGTGTACATTTCTTTTTTGTCTTCTGGTTGAAAGAGTCTTAATATGTAGCCCAGGCTGGCCTCAAACTTGGGCATTAATAATCTTCCTGTCTCAGCTGCAGGGGCCTTGGGTGTCATTACAACATGAATTCATTTCTGGACACACTGTTTCAAGAGATGGCTGCTAGCTGACTGCAGGTACCTTACTTAATAAAGACCATGGCATCTTGATGGGTTTTTTCACACGTGTACTTTTAGAAGTAGCTGAATCCCTCTTTGGGGTGGGTACACTTAGGTTTGTAAGAACTCGGGCTGGACTCGGGCTACTTTTCGGAATTCCTTAGTGTGGGTCTTGGGGCACTGCATCTCACACCAGCTGATGGGAACCATCTGGACACCTAGAAGGAAAACACAAAAACTCCAGAGACCCTGCTAAAGCTCTTTTCTTTTCAGCTGAAGAAAGCTTGCTTAGCATATGGAAGACCATGGGTGTCATCCCCAGCACTAAGGGGATGTTTCTCTAAGGGAAAAGAAAGAAGCCTGACATTTATTCCATGATACATGGGGCAGTTACCTAGTCTCTGACCTTTAGGGGACCAATCTAACCTCAGTAAGCCGAGCTATACATTACTCAACAGTGGACATGCCCTGAGGGATGAGATGCCAACACTGGGCAAGCACCGGCATGAGCTCACACACAGTAAGACAGATACATCACCAGGTGACATTATCTTGTGGTTTTGGCTGGAAGATTCTGGGGACTGGACTCAGGGCCTCATGAATGCTAAGAAGTACTCTAACATTAAGCTACATCTTTAGCACTGGGTGTTACAATTGTAGGGGACCCACCATGGTATGTGACATCCATTACTAATCAAAATATTGTTTTCCATATCACATCTAAGTATGTGTGTCCCTATTGCTTCTCAGATAGCCATGGTTCCCAGAGAAAGGGACTTGGGAGCAAGAACTTACCCGACTCACTGTGGGCCACCACAACTCCTAGCTCGTTTTCAGCAGTAGTTAGCAGGTAATTGGACTGTGCATCACCTAGGGAGATCTAGTCACACCACAGTGAAGGGAAATGAGGCTCTAAGTGCTGTTGCTTCCACCACTTACCCTCCCTTTTTAATACTTGTTTTCCTGACATGGTTTTATTTATTCCAGGCCAGCCTTTAACTCCTGATCCTCCTGTCTTCACCTCCCAAGTATAATGACTACATGACGCCAGCACGCCCAGTTCCATTTCTTCTTCTGATAAACCACCAGGATCTGGGGGATAAGGAATGCAACTTGGGCTGGACAGCTGCAGTGACCCCTCTAATCCTAGTGCTTAGGAGGCAGAGGCAGGCGGATACCTGACTTCAAAGGCCAGCCTGGTCTAGAGTGAGTTCCAGGACAGTCAGGATTACAGACAGACCCTGTCTCAAACACAAACAAACAAACAAACACCACAAAAGGATACAACTTTGGCCAAAACTATGTCACCTGGCCGGAAACTCTTGTAAATTTCTACCTGCAAAACCAAAGAGGGGTAAAAGATACAGACTAGGCCTGCAAGGCATCACTGACCCCGCAGAAGAGCCAGCCAGGAACCTGAATTCAGGCTCTCATGCCCACACAGTAGGCACTTACCATCTCCCTAGCCTACTAATACCTTTTATTTATTATTTTTTTGGACAGTGTCTTTTTTTTTTTTTAAAGATTTATTTATTATTATAAATAACTACACTGTTGTTGTCTTCAGACTCACCAGAAGAGGGCATCAGATCTCATTATGGGTGGTTGTGAGCCATCATATGGTTGCTGGGATTTGTACTCAGGACCTTCGGAAGAGCAGTCAGTGCTCTTAACGGCTGAGCCATCTCTCCAGCCCGGACAGGGTCTTTCTGTGTAGCCCTAGTTAGCCTAGGACTTGCTATGTAGACCAGTCTAGCCTTAAACACATAGGGGTTCACCTACTTGCTTCTCTCTCTCATGGGCACTGAAACTATAGACACGTACCACCATACTTGATTAATACATTTTAGCGATATTATGAGCCTAACTTTGTTTTTGTCAACTGAATGAAAAATATCTTGTATGGGAAGAAAGAGCAGTGATATATACCTTGAAACAAGGTCTTTGTAGTCTTGACCATCCTGGAACTAATTATGTAGACCAGGCTGGCCTCAAATTCAAGAGGTCTGCTGGTTTCCGGAGTGCTGGAGTTAAAGGTTGAATATGCACCACTCCTGGCTATCCATCTATCCTTGTTTCTCTTAGGTTTACTTATTATATGTGTATGCATGTGTGCCTGATTGAATGTATGTGCACCACATGCATGCAGGTGCCTGCGGAGGCCAAAGTAAGTTGTCAGATGCCCTAAGACTGGAATCACAGGGGATTGTTAGCCATTAGGTGCTGGGAACAAAACTGGTTCCTCTGGACAAAGAATAAGTGCTCTTAAAAAAGCTGAGTCCTGGGGGTAACAATTTTTAAAGTAAGATTCCTAAAGTCATAGGATTAAACCCTCAAACCCCCAATCACCAACCTTGTCTTTTTCAGTTGCTCGGATATCTTCTTTGCTAAAAAAAAAAACAAACCCCAAAACAAAGAAAGTAAGAGTGGATATTTGAGAAGGAAAGAATAATGAAAGCAGACAGAATAGGCCACACTAGGTTCCCAACTGTCCCAAGGATGGACGACTGTCTTTAGCAGGGATGATAAAATTTACCCTTTCTTGGACAATACAGAACAATAGCGTCGGCGGTAACCCTTGGCAATGGTTATCAGAGATTCTTGGCTACATACGCAATTTAAGGACAGCCTGATTACAGGACTTTTGTCCCAAAAAAACAAAAACCAAACCAAATCAAACCAAACTACCCCAGCAAACCATCTAGCCTACAATAATTGCATAATTGTTTCCTTTCAAAGAAGCCACATTTTATCTAGAAACCTTCTCTACTTCTTTTTAAAGATTGATTTCATGTGTATGAATGTTTTGCCTGTGTGCATATATGTGTAACACATGCATGCCTGTTTGGTTTCTTGTACTGGAATTACCATGTAGATTCTGGGAATTGAACCTGGGTCCTCTATAAGAGCAACAAGCACTCTTAACTGCTGAGCCATCCCTCCAGGCCCTCTACAATGTTTTTCTTACAACCTTTGGGTTCAGTCAATATTAAATAAGGTATACTTTGTAGTGCACTTCTTTAATCTTAGCACATGGTTTATAGAGGCAGGAAAAATGCTGAGTTCAAGATCAGCCAGGGCTAAACATTGGGATGCTATCTTAAACAAACAAAAAATTAAAATAAAGAATAAAAAAGGTGGACAGCCAAGATGGCTCAGGGCTAAAGACATGTGTTGTCTAAGTCTGATGAGCAGTTAAGTCTCTGGAACCTGCGTCAAAGTGGAGAGAGAGAATCACCGCCATAAAGTCGTCCTGCCTTTCACATGTGCACTTGTGTGCAGGTATGGGTCAGCACACACAGATCATACACAATAATAATAAAAATGGGAGAGCAGAAAAAGAACGTGAAGGTGCTTTCTACGAGGCTCTACTTTGTTTTGCTTGGTTTATCCCGACATGGCTGGCTAGTGTACAGCTTCCTCAGTTCTTACTGAGACAGGGTCGCATGTAGCCCAGGCTGGGCTTGAACTTGCTATGTAGCCCATATCTGCTTTTAGATTTATCTTGCTGTTTGTTTTACACTTCTCACATTCCTGTCTCCATTCCAGGCAAGCGCTGCTGCATCAGATCTATGTGGCACCTGAGAATCAAATCTAGAGCTCTCCATCAACTGCGATGTATCACCAGCACCCCTCTGCTTTATGTATAAATCCTCGTTAACATTTTCCTTTTCTTGTAGCTCATGTAACATTTCTCTGGATGTACTGTGGGGCAAGAAGTGAAGCACAAAGGAGAGACTAAAGCGCAGGAAAGGGAACTGGAATTGCTCCACAAACTCCAGTCTTGACCACCGTCCTCTCCTGCTTCCCAGTGCGGAGGCAAATGTAAACACAAGAACACCTCTTACCGGATAGTTCCTCGAAAAGCATTTTTGAGTGGTGTGGATCCCACATACAGGATGTGTACTTTGGCAAATCGTGAGTTGATGCTAGAGACCTAGGGGGCAGAGAAAGGATCAGCACCAGAGCCGGCTGCTGTCATTCAGGGAGCCGGAGAGCAAGGAGGGATTACTAGGACTTTAGCTCAGATTTAAGGGTTTATGGGTGTGTCTACTGTCTACAGAGGTGAGAGGAGGGGGCTGGACCTCCTGGAACTGGAGTTATGGGTGATTGTGAACGACAATCTACGGGTGATTGTGGGTGGTGGGAACTAAACCCAGGTTCTCTGCAAGAGCAATAAGTGCTCTTAGCTACTAAGCCATCTTCCAGCTCCTCACTTCATTTCAAAGAATCATATTCATGTGTGTCTGTATTTGGGTATGTGCACTTGTGTGCAGGTACTCATGGAGACTAGAGGTATAATACCCCCCCCCCCGAAAATGCTGTCCCAGGCAGCTGAGCTGCTCAAAGTTGATGCTGGGAACTGAGAGCAGCTAATTGGAGAGCTGTCTGTCCAGCCAGTGCTCCTAATGGGAGAGCTGTTTTTCCTGCCAATGCCCCTAACCTGAGAGCAGTCTGTCCAGTCAGTTTAAGGGAAGTTAGCACTCATCTAAGGCATGTCTGTGGGCTAAAGCCAGTGGCTACCTGACAGTGCTATTATGAGAATCCAAAGAGAATATACAGTATTGCTTTTAAAAAGTCCTCAGTACTCGGGAGGCAGAGGCAGGCGGATTTCTGAGTTCCAGGCCAGCCTGGTCTACAAAATGAGTTTCAGGACAGCCAGGGCTATACAGAGAAACCCTGTCTCGAAAAACCAGAAAAAAACATAACAAAACAAAACAAAAAAAAGTACTCAGTAAGCCTAAATCAGGTGTGGTGTTGTGGTGAATTGTCTATAATACAATCCTAGCTACAACACAGGTTTAGCCAGGAGGCTCTCAAACTGAAACCAGCTTGCTCTTCATAGCAGCAAGTCTGAGGCCAGCCTCAGCAAAGCTGTCTCACTGGTCCTCCTTTCCCACTCCCCCAGACAGGGCTTCTCTGTGTAGCCCTGGCTGTCCTTGAACTTGGACAGCCTGCCTGCCTCTGCTTCCCAAGTGCTAGGATTTAAGGGCGTGAGCCACCAAGGACTGGCTCAAAATTTAATAAAACAACAACAACAAAAAGCCCACTAAGTTTTACATAAATATACAGTATAGGATAACAATTTAGACCCTTAACAGTTCTTCCCAAGAAACTAGTCTGTGGATGGAATTCAATCTACGTTTCAGCTAATTCCTTGACAATGAGATCACTGTGACTTTGTAACATTTTCAGAACAACACTATTTTTTTTTACTGTAATAGAATGAGGCCAGCCCTGGGCTACACAGTAAGTTCCAGAGTATCTAGCAGTACAGAATGAAACTTTTTCAAGGAAAAAAGAGAAAGGACACCCTTTTCCCAGACATGAGCAGAAACAGCCTCGAGATTATTAGGAACTCTTCCAGGTGCTAGGCTGGGATCTTAACTCACTGCATAGCAAATGGTGATGCTGAACTATCTACCTTGATCCTGGAAGTCTTCAGATCAACAGAGTACACTGAAACTTCTTCAAACAAAAATAAACAGAGCAAGCCTTTCTCATTATCATCATCATCATCATTATTATAATAAGTGTGTGTTGGGTGCACTGAGTGCAGGCTCATATCCCACAGCAGAAGTGCAGAAGTGTGGAGGTCTGTTCGGTTTACTTTCTGTTACTGTGATAAATACAAAGACCAAAAGTGACTTGGGAAGATTTCTAACATTACAGTCCATTATCAGGGAAAGCCAAGGTAGAAGAAACCTAAGGCAAAACCTAGAGTCAGGAAGAGAAGCAGAGGCAGTGGAGAAGTGCTGCTTCCTGGCTCTCCTTGGCTTACCCAGCCAGCTTTCTTATACAATCCAAGATCATTTACCTAGTGGTGGCACTGCCCACAATGGCCTGGGCCATCCCATATTAAATGCCAATCAAGAAAATGTCCCATAGATAGGCCAAGCTGACGGAGGCCAACCCTCAACTGAGGCTCCCTCTTTCCAGGTTAACTCTAGTATGTGGCAAGTTGATCGAAACTAACCAGACAACTTTGCTGAGTTGGTTTTCTCCTGGACTCATATTTACATGGGTCAGCAGGCTTGCATGGAAAGTGACTGACTGGATAAGCCAACTTACTGACCAACTCATGCTCTCCTTTACCCCTCCCTTTTTGTTTAAGACAGGGTCTGGCCATGTAAACCAGGTCGGCCTTGAACCACAGAGATATGCCCGCTTCTGCCTCTCGAGTGGTGGCATTAAAGGCACATGCTGCCAAGTCTGTCTCCTTTCTTTGGGACACAGTGTTACCACGCAGCCCAGATCTCCTTTGAGGTCCTCCACTTCTCAAGCACCATCTGAGGAGTGTGTACCTATGCCCTGCCTGCAAAAAGTTTCTGTGATGACAGAAATGTCATTTCCTGGGGCTGGTCAGATGGCTCAGCAGTTAAAAGAGCACTGGCTGCTCTTGTAGAGGATCTGGATTCAATTCCTAGCATGCACATGAGGGCCTATAATCATCTGCACTTTCAGTCCCAGGGGCTGCAACACCCTTTCCTAGGTTTCGTGGCACCAGGCATGCATATGACACAGACAAGATGACTATCCACACAAGATAAAACAAAACAAAACAAAAAATCCTTTCCTAGACCTGAGGGTGTACTTCAGGGGACTCCATCACTTTCCCATACACCCCAAACAAAAGTCTTATGCCAACCAATATGGAAGTCACTAACCATGATTTGCTACTGATTACTCAAAATGTGAATAGTGTTGGGACTGTGGGGTACAGGGTCTCACTCTGTAGCCTATTCTGGTCTTGAACTGTCCAATAACTCTGTTCAGCTTTCAAATACTGAGACCACAGACAGGATGAATCGTATCTATATTGTAGCCTGGCTAAAAATCAAATTTTCATTTTTTTTCCTTTTTTGAGACAGGGTTTCTCTATGAAGCCCTGGCTGTTCTGGAACTACTATCTCAGTAGACCAGGCTGGCCTCACGTATCCACCTGCCTATGCCCTCTGAGGACTGGGATTAAAGGTGGGAGTCAACACATCCAAATAAACTTCAACTGCCCTATATAGTACTGAACTAAGCAGCAGACCATGACAGCTGTAGCACAGTGACTAGGACCCGCTCACCTTACAGGTGACGACAGCTCCCACATCTGGAAGCAACTGGGACTCTGTTTCTCTCATCACTGACACCACGGGGAGCTGTGGAGAGAATAGAATGGTCAGCGTACTAAGTAAGCCTTGATTTGAGAAGGCAGCCTGTAGATTCGTTTTTAGACTATAGCAGAGGACATCAGTCATTTTAGGAAATAGAGGATCAGAGGCCATTAGAATTAGGTTGCCAGGCTTAATATAATCATTCTGATTAGTTGTAAATTACTGAAGAGTCTCTTGGAATTTCCTCGTACCCATCCTTTTGCGTGCTTTTCCCTCCACTTCCTTCTGCGAGTGCATCTACAGAACTTAAGCCAGATCAACCTAACGGGTGTGCGGAGGGTGAGCTTCAGCACAGCGCAGGGATCACAGCCGGGAAAAGCCGGGAGACCAAAGCGTTCTGCGGCTGAGCCACCAAAGACGCGTCCGCCCGCACTGCCTGTGCCCAAGGACCAGAACTCAAGGGCACCCTGAGAGGGAACGCGCGCTGGCTAGCCGCTTCCTTTACCGCGCCATTCTCGCTGGTCTTCGTCAGGCAGCCAGCCAGCGACGAAAAGATGTAGCCGTGCCGGGTGTAGGTGCCGCTGCCGGGGCTGCCTTCCTCCAAGTTACACAGACGTTCGCCTGCAGAAGACAAGCTGCCTCAGCCACGGGCTCCCAGAAGCTGGTTGCCACGCAGCCTGGAACTGCGTGCGGAGACCGCTCACTTACCGGGGATGCAGTACCTCACTGGGGGTGCCATGCTTGCCGCCATCCACAACCCGGATGAGAACCAAGACGACTTCTCATTGGTCAGCTAGAGGAGCGGCCTCGCAGTTACACGAGCACCAATTGGCGACTTCGACCGCACGCGGTGTGAGAGCGAGGCCTGACTCCATTTCCCAGGCTGCCCCGGGACGGATCTCTGGGCGTGCCTTTGCGGGCTCCCGGCCTCGCGCCTGCGCAGCCGGGTGGTGATGGGCGGGCGGCGGGTCCCGGTCCGCTGGCTAATGCTGCGGGCTGAGGGCCATGGAGGGTCATCCTTAGCTCGGCCCGGCCTGGGTCCTGAGCTGGAAGGGGAGGCAGTGGGTGGCGGACAGGGAGACTGGGCCTAATCTGGCTGATTGAGAAGCTGGCAGGAGGCAGGTAAGAGTAAAGGCGCGGTTCTTGCTTCCCATCCGAGTCCCCGGTGTCCAGGCCTTTAAGTTCCTGGTTTCTCTACGACCTGCCCTGCGTGGCTGTGTCCTCCTAAGTCCGAACGCATTCTCAGCCCCAACTCGCCCATTTCATGAGTTTGAAGACTCAGATCCAGGTTTGGTTTGTGCAAGAAAGTGTCGAAGATAGTTCGAGACAGCCCAAGCTTAAGCCGAGTTTTTTGACCTGAGCCCATCATAGTTGGACCCTGCTGCACCTGGAGCCACAACCTTTTCCTAGTTTTGTTGAGCGACAGTTCCTTCTCTTGCAGGCAGATACTCCAGAGTGTGAGCTCCTTAACTATGAATGAGCAGCTTGACGTTAGCATAGCATTCCTTTTGCTTTTTTTTTTTCCTTCTTAGCATGTTAAAGAAGCCTTCATTAATAGAATATTGTGCTTTATTGATGATGTCTGGCGTCAGCTTGAGGTGGCAAAGGTCACGGGAGCAACAGCTTTGTCCGGATGAAATTTGCCATGACTTTGATCTCTGTTTCATCTGTTGGCTCTGGAATTTATTCCTCTCTCCCCTTCCTGTCAGTCAGGCTGTCAGGCTTTGAGCTACAGATGGTGATTTAAGGGAGTGCTGTTGCCTGCTAATCTCTAATCTGGTGGCAGATGGCCACTGTGGCCTGTGGGTCCTACTGAGAGGTGGCAGTACTTGGGGTGTGGAGGAATTATGCTGGCTTTATTCCTCCTCCGATCATTCAGGTCATCCATGCCTTCCCGCCACATTTAGATGGGTTAGGGTTAGGGTTAGGCTTTTTCTCTGTTTCCTGAGGTAAAACATTTTCCACTTGTGGCCCATTTAATACATCTTTTCCTAGCCTCGTTATCCTCATATTCCACTAGGCTGAGAGGGGGAGGGTCCTGCTCTTTCTTTGTTTACTCAGAGTTGACAGGCACCACAAGCTTTCCATTTTACAGGTTTGATTTAGTCCTCTAAATTATTGTTCTCTAGAGCAACGATTCTAATACTGGTTTTATTTCTTTGTTAATCAGAAAGAATGAGCGCAGCAAATACTTGGGTGTTATCACATTGGTGAGAGTGTCTTTGCTGGCTTCTGTACAGCTGCCAATCTTTCCAGTTCTGCATCTCTCCAGGTCATTCATTCAACAAGTATTTATTGATTACTTCTACGAGCCAGGTATTAAGATGTTTATAAGCATTTGATTTAAACTTTGGCCATATGTGTGTATATGTATGTATGTACACGCATACATTTATTTGTATGTATAAGAAGGTAAGGGTTAGAGAAGGAGGTTACAGGAAAGATTTGAATCCTAAATAGGGTATACATAGATAAGAATTGGTCAATTGAGCCTTAAAGTAGGCATTTCACACAGAACTCAAGGATGGAGGTGATTGACAGTCGGACTTGTTTATAAAGATATGATTTCGGGCTGGTAAGATGGCTCAGTGGGTAAGAGCACCCNAATGTTCTTCCGAAGGTCCGGAGTTCAAATCCCAGCAACCACATGGTGGCTTACAACCATTCCTAACAAGATCTGACGCCCTTTTCTGGAGCGTCTGAAGACAGCTACAGTGTACTTACATATAATAAATAAATAAAATCTTTAAAAAAAAAAAAAAAAAAAAGATATGGTCTCGTGTATCTCATGCTGGTCTCAGACTGGCTGTGTAGCCAAGGATGATTTTGATCTAATCCTCTTGTCTCCAGATGTACACACATGCCCAGTTTTGAGGATCTTTACTTATTTTTTAAGGTGGGGCATCACATTATGTTTTAGACAAGACTTATTGTCCTGGAAACTCACTCTGTAGACCAGGCTGGCCTCTGCCTCCAAATGCTGATATTAAAGGCATGTGCTACCACCACTCAGCCTCAATCTTTCTTTTCAACAGTTCCTGTTAATTCTTTCAGCTTCATAGGAAGTGATGGGAAAGGCCGGTGTCTACCCTGTGCGGTGGCTATTGGTCTTTTCTTTCCATTATGCTTCAGTTTCCTTGCAGGCCTTTTTTTTTTTTTTTTTTGCATCTTTTTATCTCACCTTTGGGTTTCCAAGATTGTGGAAGGAGATCATTAATGATTTTTGTAAAACCTTTTAAAGTGGGGTTTAGCCAGGGTGCAAGGTGAGTACATTACTCCTGTTACAGAACTGAAACCCATCTCCACAGCAGAGGAGCTGCATCCGGTTTCTGCTGGGTTGTGAGCTGCCTGTTAAATAAGTCAGTGAGGTTGCTGAAGGCAAAGCAGTGTTCCTTATCCATTGTTAAAACAGATTATTTTTACGAAGCTAATGAGACTATCATGGAAAGTCTGTTGGTGTCTCTGTGTCCACAGTTGTGTTCATTGCCTGGGCAGTGGGCTTCTCCTGGGTTGTAGAGGCAGTGCTGAGAGCCAGCTCAGTGCCTGGGAATCTTGGGGCCAAGAGCATCAGCCACAGAAATGCTACTTAAACAGAGAAGCCCTGGAAAAGCTCCCAAGAGGGCAGGTCCCTCCCACTACTGTCACATACTCTGGATACCTAAAGTTAACTTGGTTGCTATGTCCCGAGGACAAGGCTGGGAGTGACACTGGAGACAAAGTATCTTCTGTCATGCAAGTAGTGGCTGACTATTCTTACAGGTCACAGCCATCTGAAAGCTTCAAGGGATCCTCTGGCCTCTGGGCACTCGGCACAGGCATGGTACTGTTGCAGCAAGTTTGATCACACTGTGAATCCTAAGATTGTGTTATTTATTTACTGAAAAACTGTCTAGTTGTGGTGTGGCTCAGCCTTAGCACACACTTTTAATCTCTCTGGCTGGAATACAGACACATGCTTAGTTCACACCTTTAATCCCAAACAATGAAGGTAAAGTTAGTTTGTAGAAGGAAGCACCCATGTTTGAAAGTGATGTCTAATTGAGTGGCGACAAAGTGATGAATCAGAGAAAGATTTGACAGGCTAGGATGTGCCCAACTCTCATGACAAGAGAGGAAGGGGAAGCTACGTAAGAGAGCAATGCAGAGAGAGGAGGAGGCAGGTTCACTGGGGCAGCTGTACAGAGACAGGCTGCAGAGAGAGAACAAGCTAGACACAGGGGAAGACAGAGTGAGCCAGAGAGTGAGAAGGAGCCAGCAGATTAGAACATACTGCCAAAGTTAGTATGAAGCCACGCAGAGTAATTTAGGAAAAGCTGAGAGAGTTTTTAGCCAGAACAGCTGAGATGAAGCAGAATCAGCGGTAAGTCTCAGGCTGGAAACATTCTGGTCTAGATTAGATTGTGTGGCTAGGAGCTTCCAGGACTAGGCCTAGGTTAGCAGATGGAGAAGAGACAACAACTAATTCAGGCCAATAAAAGATACTTTTAACAAGGTCCACTTACATGCAGGCGAGCATTCATAAAGTAAAAGTTTGAAAGAAGTATATGGAGAGCGACTGGGGAAGAGATACTTGATACCCACGTCTGGCCTCCACGCGTGCTGCACACAGAAAAGAACTCTGACTTGAAGCTGTTTCTCTTTACTGTGGCCCTTCAGGTGTAAATGACCTGGGATTTCCTGCATAATCGTGTAGTATAATGTAAATATGACCTTCATTCCCTACATCCTGTAATATGGTTGGAATAATGACACTGAAAATTCTATAGAAAAGTGACCTTTTCTATTTTCATAGCTGATGACTGGCCTAATTGAAAGGCCCTCTAACTTGATGATTTGGGGCTTTCTCACTGTTGGAGTAGGGTGAGGTACGGCCCAGGCTGGATCCTTATATTAGTCTACTCTCCTAGGAGCCATGCGGGGCCAGCGAAGTCTGCTGTTGGGTCCAGCCCGCCTCTGCCTGCGTCTCCTTCTGCTCCTGGGCTACCGGCGTCGATGCCCACCTCTGCTCCGGGGCTTTGTACAGCGCTGGCGTTATGGCAAGGTTTGCCTGCGCTCCCTGCTCTACAATTCCTTTGGGGGCAGTGACACTGCCGTTGATGCTGCCTTTGAGCCTGTCTACTGGCTGGTGGACAATGTGATCCGCTGGTTTGGAGTGGTAAGTGCTGGTGCTCTAAGAGCCAGGAAAGGGGATGTCTTATGGGGAGAGGGACTCACACTGAGCTTTGGAGGCAACTGACCAAGCTCCGGAAGTCCCTGAGCCTTCCTGGGAATTGCTCCCTCACAGCATTTTCTCACTGGTGTTGGCAGGTGTTTGTGGTGCTGGTAGTCCTGCTGACTGGGTCCATCGTGGCCATTGCTTATCTGTGTGTCCTGCCCCTCATCCTCCGAACCTACTCAGTACCACGGCTCTGCTGGCATTTCTTCTATAGTCACTGGAATCTGATCCTCATCGTCTTCCATTACTACCAGGCCATCACCACTCCTCCTGGATACCCACCCCAGGTGGGACCCCACAGGGGACGGGGAAGAACAAAGCTGCATGCTGTGCTAGCCAGTCATGGGAGGGAGAATGACTTGGGATCTTTTGAGGCAGAAATCTTGTCCTGCTATTGTGGTCAAAATGTTCTTCTCAATTTGCACAGGGCAGGAACGACATTGCTACTGTCTCCATCTGTAAGAAGTGCATTTATCCCAAGCCAGCCCGAACACACCACTGCAGCATCTGTAATAGGTGGGTCTCAGCTTTGCTCTGAACCTCATTTGAGGGCAAAACCCGCCCTGGAGTTAGTTAATTGTGTATTAGAGTATCTGTTAAGATGTAGCTCTGTGCTTCCCATCTGCTGATACCTAGTCTTAAGCATGGTCTATGAGTGAGGCACTACTGTCACTTGTACACATTGAGGCGGGGAGATGTTTCCTTGTCAGTAGCCGATAAACGACAGAACTGTTTGAAGGAAGGCCTGGCTGTCTTCAAAGTCTGTGCCCTTTCCACCTCAGCAGGATGCTGGTCCTAGTAGGAAAGGATTGTCACTGACATCTCAAGATCCTTGGCCACCGTAACAGAGCCTGTGTCCCTCCCTCACAGGTGTGTGCTGAAGATGGATCATCACTGCCGTATCCTTTTGTTCTCTTCAGCCAAGACCTTCAGTTTTACCCTCAGAGCACTGCACAGGGTTCATAGTCACGAGCTCCACACTTTTCACTAGTATCAATCAATCCAGAGAGTACTGGCTCGTGGGAAGTTAGGCATTGGGGAGTGGGGGGAGGGGGCTTACCTTTTTTGGGAGGAGCAGAATGTTTACAGGCTTTCCAGAATGGATTTTGTAAGAGAAAGGAATTTTCTGGCATGTCTTTTGTGGAGAATCAAAAGGTATTTGGGCATCTGTGGCTGAAGATGCCAGCCAGAACTGTGGGTCCCATTTTGACTTTCTATGCAGATGGCTAACCAGAGTTAGGTTGAATACTTGCAGGTGGTTAAGATTTCCTGGTGGCATCTAGAAGCCCTGAAAAGCTTAGATAATTTTTACCTTAACCTTGGGAAACTGTCTTCTATTTTCTTGCCTTTATGCTGATGCCTTTGGGTGATGTCTTGAACTAAGGATGAGCTGAGCTGTAGGGGCTTGGACAACCCCAAATTATATTTGACCTTGTCCTTAATCATTTCTCCACCAGCCTGGCTAAACAACTGTGTGGGCCACTATAACCATCGCTACTTCTTCTCTTTCTGCTTTTTCATGACTCTGGGCTGTGTCTACTGTAGCTATGGAAGTTGGGACCTTTTCCGGGAGGCATATGCTGCCATCGAGGTGAGCCAGTGGCTAGGAAAAGACTAATTCAACATAGCAGAAACCTCACCCCAAGGAGTTACTGGGTAGCCCCTTGTCTTAGAGGCCTGAGAGGATAACCCGCACTGTTTTCATCCCCTTAGAAAATGAAACAGCTTGACAAGAACAAACTCCAGGCGATTGCCAACCAGGTGGGCAGTCTCCACTCCACTGCCTCCTGCTGCTCAGGCCTGAGGGTTAAGAGTTATGTAATCATCTGGGTCTGCTCTTTTAGGAATGTAGGGGTCAGAGGTTTCTAAGGAAGCTTTCATGGGTAGATTAAGTAGCCTGAGGACAAGCTGGAAGTCTTGAGTAATCTATGCCAATCATCATTTGTTTGGGTTGAGCTTGGACTCTGCCTTCATGGTGGCCTGAGCAGCAAGGGGTCTATGTTATTAGTCTGTGTAGTGGGGTTCCAGGGGACAGATACCAGGCTGATCTGGCAGCTTTGGGATCACCCCGTTCACTTTAGGAACCCCTTATCCTGTGCACTTGTTGGACTTTCATATTGCGCTCCTGTTGCCTTTTCAGAGTCTTGCTTCCCCTTCCCCATTAGTCCAAACCAGGTATAGATCTACCTCTTGTGGGTGTAGCCCACATAGTGAAGGATGTGGCTGGCTAGAGACTGGAGTACTCTCCCTGGAGTCCCATTACTGCTGGCAACCTACAGATTTAGTTAGTTCCTTCTGTGCTTGGCTGTCTACTCACTGTCTGTCCATGTGATGGTGCCACCGGGCTTGGTCCCCCATCTGCCTGCTGGTTTCATTTCCTCTGTGGCTTTAATCCCCATTTTTATCTGCCCGGTTTTATAATAATTCCTGCCTGTAGGTGCTTGGGGTTCTGGTGACAGTTGCTGGGACTGGCAGAGCACGGGGGCCAGGCTTCGCTGTTTTCTTTTTGTAGACGTACCACCAGACTCCACCACCTACCTTCTCCTTTCGAGAAAGGATAACCCACAAGAGTCTTGTCTACCTCTGGTTCCTGTGCAGGTATTTAACTCTCAGTTTTGATAGTTTCCATCGTCCCCTCCTCCTCCCAGGTTCTCTGTGTAGCCTTGGCTGTCCTGAAACTAGCTCTGTACACCAGGCTGGCCTTGAATTCCTAGAGATCAGACTGCTTCTGCCTCCTGAGTGTGGGGAGTAAGGGCGTATGCCATCATTGCCTGGTTCCATTTGGTAATTTTAAGGGAAGGCAGCATTAAGAAAAGCCTTTTTAGATGTCATTGTCCTGGTCTGAGGCTGGCAAAGAGTGCTTTTCTTATATATTTTTGGGGCAGAGAACAATGGAATGTGGCTACTAAGTACCAATGGTACAATCATGCTTGTTATGGGACAAGGTTAAGTGAAGCTCCTGTTTTATTGATCCCTATCCAAAAAGAACATGGCTCTATTTACTGAGAAGGGAAATCAGAAACTTAGAGAAATAAATGGATTTGTTCTACAATGAACAGCTAGGAGTTGGAATATGAATTTCTGACAACCAGGTACAATCCCTTATGCTTGTATTAGCCTTCACTATCTTCCAAGCATGGACATTTTAAGAAAGTCTACATTTTTCTCAGTGGCAGACTTATTTCCCCATCTTCCTTTCCATTACCACTTTTCTCCAGCCTACTTTAATAAATCTCTACTTTAAAACGTAGAATACGCGCTCACCTAGGTCCTATATGAGATCAGGAAAATGAAGCAGAGAGGCTATGAGCCAGTCATAACCACAAGTTTGACTCCTTTCTGTCTTCCAGCTTCTAAGTTCTATCAATTTTGCCTCTTAGTTCTGTGGCCCTGGCCCTGGGTGCCCTAACCATGTGGCATGCTGTTCTCATCAGTCGGGGTGAGACTAGCATCGAAAGGCATATTAACAAGAAGGAGAGGCGCCGGTTACAGGCCAAGGGCAGGGTGAGTGGGGAAAGGACTGGGTGAACAGGTGGGTAACTGATTGTACATCTAATAAACAGGCCACCATCAGGGCTGACTTAGACAAGTTTCTAGTTTTTTGTTTTATTTTAAAGCTGGCCTGGAATGCCCAGTGCTGGGGTCAAAGGCACGTATCACCACAACTAGCCAACAGGTGTCTTAAAAGCTAGATTTTGCTTACAGGAACTCCATCATCTCCAAGCTGAGGAGATCAAGTAGAAGAGTAGCAATGTATTTTTCTTGTCTCTAGGTATTTAGGAACCCTTACAACTATGGCTGCTTGGACAACTGGAAGGTGTTCCTAGGTGTGGACACAGGAAGGTAAGTGCACTCAGAGCAGTGCTGTGCAACAGAACTGTGATGGGGAGGTGGCTCACACCAAGGGGAGAGACGGTAATTGAGCTGAAGCTAAAGATAGTGCTGTGCATTAAACTCCCACAACAGGGAAAGTGGTCTGTCCACAAAAGCAGAGGCTGGTTAGTGCCACCGAGGAGTCTGCAATTACGTTTCATCCTCAGGAATAGCCACATGTGACCAGCTTTTTGTTATACATTTGGAATAACTACCAATTTATTTGACTCACTGGGGCCTGAGGCTAAAACTTTTTAAAGAAAATAATTGTGCAAGTATTTTTTTTTCTGTATACATGTATGCACATCATGTGCATGCCTGGTACCTGAGGTCGGGAGAGGGCACTGGATGGATGGATCCCTTGGGACTGGAGATGGTTACAACTTGCCATATGGGCACTAGGAATCAAAACTGGGTTCTCAGTAGGAGCAACCAGTACTTAACTGCTGAGCCATCTCTCCAGCCCCTAAAACTGTGGTTTAAAAGGTATGGTTCAAGATAACTAGAGAAGAGCTTGTGGTTAGGCACTATATGTGGAGTTCAAGCCAACTATGAGAGATTGAGGTGACCTACATGTGACAGAGGCCCTTCAGCAATGTGTGAGACTAGCTCTGTCCAGTCCAAGAGGAAACCATATTTTAAACTGCAGATTACTCGGCCAGGCATGACTATGTACATCTGTAATCCCATCACTTGGAAGGAACAGACAGAGGATTAGGAATTTGATGGCTTTGCCTCTCCTCACCCTATGCCCACCCTGATGGTTACTGAGGGTAGCAATCAGATGAATCCGTGTTAAGTCCTTCCTTCTTTGCCCCATCGTCACCACATTCCCACCTCTACTGTACTTGTAGTCTCTTAAAAGATTGGGGCTGGTAATGGCAGCCCACATCTGGAATCCCAGCACTTCAAAATCAACTTGGGTTACACAGTGACACTCTATCTTGAAACAAAAATAAGTGACTTAAATTGAGAATACACTATTTATAGAGCATTTATGAACTGTTCTTAAGCTCTGTTTCCCCACTTTCTAAGTTTTTTGTGCTGAAACATAAATTAAAACTTTTCTTAAATTAAAAAAAGTGCTTAAGATGCCTTCAGAGCCCTAGAGGGTACAGTTCTGACAGAATCAGATAGAGATGAGAACTCTGTCTTTTTATTTGATGTATGCTTGCTGCAGGGCAAATGGGAAGGACAACAAGAATTGAGAACTAAAGAGATTTTCCCATCATTCCTCACAGGCACTGGCTGACTCGGGTGCTGTTACCTTCTAGTCACCTGCCCCATGGGAATGGGATGAGCTGGGACCCTCCTCCCTGGGTGACTGCTCACTCAGCCTCTGTGATGGCCGTGTAAGCCACAACTTGAACACTGTTTGCTGTTTATTGTCTCTCAAAAGCTTCCAAGGGCAGCTTTTCTTGGAATCCATGACCATGAAGAGCCATTAGGCTTGCCTTAGAGTACTACACAGGGACAATCAAGACCAATCTTCTGCCACCTCAAAACAAGATGCAGTGTGGAAAAACTCAAGGACTGGAGTCCCTTTACTCAGGCAAATAAGTTTTAGCTCCAGCTGAGCTCTAGGTCACAGCACTGGGGCTAGACACCATCTCTTTCACTTTGGGAAAAGATCTATCAGGTATGTTGAAATTCTGGCTTCTCAACGGGACAAAGACAGTAAGCCTATTGCCAAGGTCACTGCCATTTCTCATGTGCTACAGAGAGAGCGAAAATAAAGGCATTTGATTTGTAAAAAGATATGTAGCTTCTCTCTGCCTCGGTGAAGGTGAAGGTCAGGACTGAGTGGGCATTCCGAGGGTGTCTCCAATGCCCTTATTTTGAAGAACTGGGAGCTCTCAGTATGTGCTTCTATAGCATCTGTAGAATAAGGCAATACATGTGAATCTGCCCATTACAGAAAAGGCTTTATTCTCTGGCACGTGAACTCATGTAACACCATCCCTAGTTCTCGAGGTCACACTCGACTGCACTGACCCTTCAGCAGCACAGCTTCCTATTCCTGACAGGACACAGAAGAGCCCAAGATCCAAGGTCTTTTCCTCAAATATAAGTCTCAGTCTCTTCAACAGTCCATTAGAAGTCATGGCTCTTTAAGAGAGGCCCAGCATTTGTACTGCATCCATGGGAAGGCAGGCCAGTGGTCTTGCCTTGTGGGATGGCTCAATAGTTAGTACTTGCAGGTTAGATTGTCAGGAGGGTTTAGGCCAGGACCAAGGGCTCAGCTCCCAGGGCTCCCCAGTAAGAACCTGTAGACACGAAGAATGTTACAACACTATTCTGAGGTTCTCCTTGGTCCCGCCATTCCCTTCAGCCAACAGCTTACCATTCTCCCCGCGCTGACACTGCTTCCTTGCGCACAAGTCTCTTCTTGTCGTCCAGAGGCTTGGCTAAGGCTCGGATCACCTGAGATTTGTATGGCAGTAGCTGTGAAGTCAGAGACATCATCTTACTCTTGCTGCTGAGCAACAGAAAATGATGCTTCCCACACCGTGCAGCTCACATTCTGATAGAAGTGAAATGTGCCCTATTTTAAAGACTTATTTATTTTATGTGTATGCCTGGTGTCATGAGGCCAGATAAGGGCATTGGATCCCCTAGGAAGGACATTACAGTTGAGTGTATACTGCTAGGTATGTATGTGGGTGCTAGGAATCAAACCTGGGTCTTCTTGAAGAACAGCCAATGCTCCCAAGCAGTGGGTCACCTTTCCAGCCCCAGTGTTCTTATTTGGTGTTTGAATGTAGGATGACCAATGTTACGAGGTGATCAGAATTCACTAGGTCCATTCTGTGCTCAATGGGTGGGGGTGGTAGCATATCTATGCTTATCTATGTGTAACATGTATGCAGTTCCTGTCTTACCACACATTACCATTAGTTGGTGGCTAAACCCACTTGAAAGCAAAAAAGGGGACTGGAGAGATGGCTCAGCAGTTAAGAGCACTGACTGCTCTTCCGAAGGTCCTGAGTTCAAATCCCAGCAACCACATGGTGGCTCACAACCATCCTTAACAAGATCTGATACCCTCTTCTGGAATGTCTGAAAACAGCTACAGTGTGCTTACATATAATAAATAAATAAATAAAGAAAGAAAGAAAGAAAGAAAGAAAGCAAAAAAGTATTCAACCAGGTATGGCAGTGTACATGAGTCAGGCCAGCTTGGAGACCAGTGATTACCTTGTCTCAAACAAGCACTTCTGACTCTTCAGAGACTTACCACAGAAGTGGGGAGGCGAGTGAGAGCGTGCATACACTGCAGAGCAGCAATCCGGACAGCCTGGAACACAAATGAGGTCAGGGGAGACAAAAGGACAAAGGTACTGAAGGGTGTGCTGGGCTCAACGCACCATTGAATAACTGGAGCTGAGGTTCAGGAATTTTGTAACCAGAGTGTCAACATGAAGACTCATGATTTGGGGTGCTTCCAGTAGTAGGGGTTGGAGACAGCTCAGAGTGGAAAGCTGGACCACAGAGTCAGGGCAGGATAGTGCTTCCAGCAGCAAGGAAAGAAGCTAAGGAACAAGGGAAAATAGGATGCTCATTAAGGTCTTGGATCTCCCTCTACCAGCTGTAGCCATGGGAACAGCCCCCTCCCTTGCTGAGGGTGCCTGCAGGACTTACTGTGGGCAGCTCTGGTAAAAGCACAGGCTTGGGCAGCCTGTTGAGTACATGAGATAGACCCTTCAGATAGTTTGGCTTCACATCTGGGGATAAAAAAAAAATGTGTGGGAGAAAAACTGGAGTTAGACATTCAGCTTGAGAATTCAATCTCTAACTCACATGAGTAGGTATATCAGCTTATATAATAAGGTGTGGTGACTGAAGCCTATTCAGCACTCCGGAGGCTGAGGCAAGGGGATTCAAAGCCAGTCTGAGCTATACAGTGTGAGATCTGTCTAAGAGAAGGGTTGAGGCTAGGGAAGATAGGTCAGATGGGAAAGTACTTTCTGAGAAACATGAGGACCCAAGTTTTAGTCCCATTGAACCACAGGTACCGTAAGTGCTGCAGTGCACCGTGGAGTGGAGACAGAGCACCTGGCTTGCTGGCTAGCTGATCTTGCCAAAGCAGCAAGTTTGAGGTGCACTGGGGAAATACTGTCTCAAAAAAATGAAGTAGAAGGGCTGGCAAGATAACTCCTTAGGTAAAGGCCCTTGCATTTATGATCTAGCTCAATCCCTGGAACCCATTTGGTACAACTAACTTTGTTAGTTGTTCTTTGACCTCCAGATTTACATGTCTTTGTGCATGCACACACACCACACACACATGCAACATGGAGAACAATGGAAAAACCCATCAAGATGGATCAGCAGGTCAGTGGGTAAAGGCACCTGCTGTTAAGCCTGATTAGCATTCAATCATTGGAAGCTACATGGTGGAAGGACAGACTTACACAGACATATTATGGCAAGCAATTAATACATAAAATTATACATAAAAATGTAATAGGCCGGACGTGGTGGCACACGCCTTTAATCCCAGCACTTGGGAAGCAGAGGCAGGTGGATTTCTGAGTTCGAGACCAGCCTGGTCTACAGAGTGAGTTCCAGGACAGCCAGGGCTACACAGAGAAACCCTGTCTTGAAAAACCAAAAAA